>NC_052474.1:3521206-3663469 GCF_009730915.1 Dioscorea cayenensis subsp. rotundata | reverse complement strand
TGGAAATTGCTAAAAACCCTTTTAGCTCTGTAAAATCGCAAAAACACCCCATTAGCTTTGTAATCCCCAAAATCCCCTCCTTTTTAAACTCTACGTTTTTCAAACCCCAAACCCCTCAGAATCTGATGCGAATCGGAGTGAGTTTCAAATTTTTCGACGTAAAACGCCTCAGACGAGTCGTGGCACGGCACCATCTCGAGCGACTCAGAGTGAGTGCGGTTTTCCGTAGAGGTAACTCCCGAGAGACGTAATTTATCGAGCTCGCTTAATCGCTTTTTCTCAACTCACGCCTTCGCCTTTTTCCATTTCCGTCGCCTCCGAAGTTGTCTCTACGGCTAAGCTCTCCTGTAATCGGCATTTCATCGCCTTTTTCCCTTTCCACCCGTAGATCTCGAAGGAGAAGTCCCTCCGCCGCAACTAGTTGGCATTTCATCGACTTGAAATCTAAGATTGAGATATGGCTTTTACGTTAACTCGCTCACATAAAGAAAGATTTTTCTTTTGTTTTGCGCTCTGCTTTTTGTTGAAGATATCAAGTCTCTGCAGGGGATTTCTACTGGGTTTTGTTAGTCTCATAGGAGATTTCTACGCGGGGTTTTGTTTTGTTTTGCATTTGTCAGATGTATACACCATCGAATTAGTTTTTCTCGATCATATGATTCGTGAATATTTATAACGTACATTTCCCGCTTCGCTTGAGTATGGTCGTAGCTTTTACAAACGAGGTTGACGCTTAAGAAATGAGATGTTACAGCTTAACATTTGTTGTCTCCTCGTAAGTTATTCTCGCCTCGCTTAACAAAATGGGTCTCTGCTTAACATTTTATATCTCCTGCTTAATAACCCAGAGTTTACCGCTTAAAACCTTATATTTCCGCTAAACTTTGTCAATACCGCACGTCGATGCGTTGTTACTGGCCGCAGTTTGTGATTAGCGGCGTGTCAACCCAGTTAATGGTCGATGCTATTCTGGACACCCAGAGTGGAGACTTTTAGTCTAATTGAAAATACAACACGACCCCTGACACTGGAGATTATTCGACCTGGACAATCGCTTGCGCTGCTCACCGAGCTAGAAGCTCATATACCAAGAGAGAGCCCTTCTGATTCTCTTTTCGCAAAGGCAATGATGGTCTACATCTCAATAAATCTCGTGGATCGGGAAAGCCCCACGAGTTTCAGACCTCAAGATGTGGCCTCGCGGTTGGTCTCGGCCACGACGGCGACGCAGCTGGTCTTTCGTAAGAAGAAAACCAGCCTGGGCTCAAGCGGCGGCATATCTATCAAAGACCCACTGAGACACGTAGACTCCATCGAAGAGCACTCGCTCAGTGAAACTTGTTCACAGCAGGGAGAAGAAGATACTCTTTCAAACTCGACGCGTGACCTCATGCGACGTCTCTTCCCAAATACATCACGCCTTCGGCCCAACTGATCGCTGATTACGCGACGATCTAATCACCCACGGGCGACACGCACGGGCGCAGCGACGACAAGCGGGTTTATGGAGGATATTCCATTAGCTACCGCCTGAGCGCAAGATAGATGCTGACGGTAAGACTATCAACACAGGTACATTAAGGGTTGCTCTGGCACGCTTAACGCCCTGGTTTTACGTAGCCGACCGAACGGGAAGAAAGTCCGTTTCGCAAGATCCCAAGGATGTTGATAGTCACGGTGAAAGTTACTACCGGAAGCAAGCGACTGTGAGAAACGAGCTTGTCATCGCCGACGGAAAAGAGGTAATAAATCACGGACAATGTTTAACATAAGTCTTTAACGCTTAAACATTTTATTTAGCGCTTTAACTTTAGTGATTTACCGCTTAACTCTTATTCATATCGTTTAAATATTTTGTTCTCCGCTTAATTATATTCTATAACGCTTTAAATATATAAACACTGCTTAAACATAGTTTTTATAGTTTTAAAACGAACGATTTCACCGAAATTGCTCGCTTTACATATGTGTGTTTCTCGAGATGGTTCCCGGCGACGCCAATAGCGATATTTATCAGCCAACCGACTCGACGGACGCCATCGCCCGAACCACTGGGCTCAAGGCAGAGGCAGGCGCCTATCGCTACCGGACGCCTGCCTCCCATTTCCACCCACTACGCCAGACGATCTCGATCGGAGAGCCCTCCCTCACCCCTACAGATTGCAACAACCCCTCACCACGACAACGCATTGGGGCGAGTAGGGCACTCGACCATGGCACTCCGACCGGTAGAAATGTATTCCCGACATACGAGTAAGATGTCACCGCAACCCTGCGCAGACGCCAGAGTATCGACGACCGAGTCATTGTCGGCTCGGCGGCGTGCGACACGGAAAGACGTCACAATCGACCGCGCCATCCTCGAAAGAACTCAGCACCGGACTAAACGAGGCCGGACTCGACGACGAGGACATCATCGGAAGGTCATTCCAAGGCGGCCACATTCAAGAGACTTCGATGAGAGAGAGAATAATCACTCGCTTTCTCGCTCTCCACCGTCAGGGCCGACGATGAAATAATAGCAACAGCCCGATCGGCGGCATCGATGTCTGGCGCTGAGAAGGACATCGCGAGGGATCGATGTGGCGGTCATTGCTGAGAAGGTCGCCGACTTCGTCGCTGAATCCTCGACCCGCTGAACCGATCGCTGAGATCGGCCAGATCAAAGACGGACACAATCAACGAAGATCAAGAATAAGTTAAGGGCGCTGGCCTCCCAAACGCATGTCGTTGTCATGCCACGCGCTGAGAAGATCGTCAATCTGCCGCTGCCGACGGCCGACAAGATCGCTCAGCGACACAATGCCCACCACAACAAGAACCACGTAAGAGGTCATGGCTGACGCTGCCGCCGCCGTCTCCTCAAGATCGCTATCACAATCCCACAACAAGAACAACCATGTAAGGACGCTGTTCGAGCCGATGCTCGCCGCCATCGTCCCCTCGCGATCGAAGGAAGATGTCATCAGACCCCGATCGAAAGCAACGAGAGACGATCAAGGCCAATCAAAAATCGACCGCATCACCGTAAAGCTTTTTATTCAAGAAGAAGAAATGGTCTGCCTCGAGTCGTTTTAACAAATACGAGCAGAGTCGACGAGGATCTTCCTCAATCGCCGGCCTACGGATTCGGTAAGCGTAAACGTTTTTACGATATTGTTTAAAGGGTTTTATTATAGTGTTTAACTATTACCCTAATAGTGTTTAATACCTTTATCGTTATCATTTAAGTGTCTACTTATCGCTTTAATTATATATAATATCATGTAACAAATCGAGCACATCATTTAAATATTTACAAATACGGTCTTATTATATCTCGGTTATCGCTTTAACCTCAAAGACTCGCCGCTGCTGAAGAACGACGTCAGAGCACCACCGCCGACAGAGATTATACACGCCGGCCGAGGGGAAGGAGACGGTCACCTGATGATGTGATGGACGCCAGATGCGATAATACAAAAGTCACGAGCAAAGAGCCATATCCTTATGCAAGAAGCGCCGCCCATCACGCATCATCGCCATACCGCGTACGCCGTGCGCAGACGACGCACACGACAATTACGGTAAGCGATCGGGGATGCCGCTACAAGAAACTCGCATGAAGTTCAAATTGTCATCCTCCCGAGCAATCACGTGAATGGCCACTTTCCACGCCGTCGTCCGGACAACGATCAAAACAAGAATACAGCATTATTCTTCACGTCCCGGGTACGATAAGGACGCTCGACATGGTAGTTCTTTTAATTACGTCCGGATTAATATCCGCTTGGTATTTAAATCAAGATTCTAATCTCGACTGTGCATATTCTCGATACAATGAATCTATCTCGACCTTCTGTGTCGAGCATGGAGTTAGACGAGCTCGGCGACGATCAGCACCCCGCCACGCATCGACATACGTAAAACCCCACGCCTAAAAACAAGGAAGCGCCGATCGCACCGGCTCACGCCATGCGGTTTATCGAGCACCACCGTGAGGGTGAGAAGTTACTGCCACCGCAGCATGACGCCCTCACCCTCGCATTACGACATGCTACCCGTGATACCTAAGGAGTGGAGGCGTAAATCTCAGGCCCACGATAAACGTGGGGTCACAAGCGCGGTTAAATTTTGTTTTTGCAAGAACATGTCCCGTATATCTCGACCGTCAATTTTGTTTCAAATGTAACCGACAAATTCAATTCATTGTTTTCGTGTTCAAGAGTACGACTTGTATATCTTAATGTAAATTTTGTTTGTTTTCAATCGAAAGCATGTTAAATTCCATCTCGCTATTTCATTGTTTAATTTACTCTGAATTACGTACATTTCACTTTCATTGTTTAAATATACTATATATCGCTTAAACATCGCTTTAAATATTTCAAAAATTACGGTGCACTCGCTTAAAATAACACCGCTCGTTAAATAAACGCACTCACTGCTTAATCAACATGGAAAAGTCGCCCCATCAATACAACGCTTTTAAAACAATGTTTCTTTAGAATATTTAGATACCCGCGAAGTCAGGGCGAGTATACGCATCATTCAAAACATGCTTGTATATCTCAATGTAAAGTTTTGTTTGTTTTCAATCAGAAGGTGTTAAATTTCATTCGGCCATTTCATTGTTTAATTTACGTCAGAAGTTGTGTACATTTCCGCTTCATTGTTTAAATATACCATATATCGCTTTAAAACATCACTGAAATATTTCAAATTACAAACAGTATCCGCTTAAAATAACAACGCCTCCTGCTTAAATACATTCAATTCGTCAGAAAGAGTAAGAGTTTAACATGGAAACTACTCCCATCAATACACAATGTTTCCTCGTCATCGCCGGGCTTTATTAACAATGCCTAGCTCGGCGACAGCTATGCAAGATCGCCGATCTGACCGATCCTCGCGCATGCCGCAATGTAACTCATGGACATCAAACGCCGCGACTCGATCCTTTTTCGCCTCAGCCGCCCGTAGTCGCTTTCTAGCCACAGCGGTCGCAAACGGCTCACTGATCCGTCTCAAGGCCCGTCATCGCCTGCACTGGGAATATAGCTTCCTCAGACGCCAGCTTTGTAATCGTCGACTGCTGAAGCACCCGCCAATAAATCACGTACGCTGTGTCTCGGCTCGCATTGTCACGCGCAAGTATGCTCGCAAGGGATACCATAAACTTGCCACCTTCGATACGTAACAAAGTTCTCGATGGCGAGATCCACGTAGTTTGCCGTGATCGTCGACATTTCGTAACGATCATCGACACAACGCATCAACACGTAAGATTTCGACCGCCCTCAACAATGATCTCTAACTTCGAATGTACGTCTGGCATAAGTAGGTCTCCCATTTCGTCGCTGCTCACGCCTGCTACATAACACGCGATCAACTCGAACCCTGCAAATAAGGTTAAACAAAGACAGCTGATGGTTAAATACTCACAACATGTTTAAACATTATCGTAAATTATTTAAACTAAACGATTAATATTTAAAGTCGACAAGTGTAATTAAACAAAGATCGAGAATGTTTAAAGGGTAATACTAAATGTTAATCAGAAACCAACATTCGCAGACCTTACGGAGTCGCACCATTTTCGCCACCCCTAGAAACGACGAGCTTCCTCGATCCAAGCATCGAACGACTCCGCCGACGCTCGAATACATCTCACCCCAACGATCACCTCCCGAACGATAATCTCACCAATGTGCCATATCCGATTTATTAATCAACCAGACGATGAGCTTCGAGTGATACGGCCCTCGCAGCTCATTCACTAGTATCATCGAAATCTTTTAGCCGCGGATGCCCACGCAACGCGGAAGCATATAGACCAAGCATCTCCCTCAACGCCTTCCCAAGTCTCGACATCGGGCTTTTTATAAAATTGGCTCCAAAATGTCGAAGACGTAACGCACGTGGCGGCGAAGGGAAGACTCTCGCAATTGCGCTCACAAGGCCCTCGACCTGTCTCGACACGTAAGGTAATTATCTCATGATAATCTCCACCGTGATAAGGCATCGCCTAACTTAGATACGAACTAAGTCCAATTGGCATCGGGTCTCGCTGTCGACTATACCAAGGCGACGTGGAAAACCATTGTTACTCATCTTTCCCCGCGGCACCCGAAAGAGTCGTACTCCCGATATTTTTCCAAGGAGGCGGGTACCATCGAGAAACAGCAGCTGGCCCCGCAAGCCCTCTCAATCCCACAATACACGCTACCGAAGAAAAAGAATGCACGCTTAAAACGATCACCGCCTCTCTCCACGATCGCAACGCCGCTGGATTTGTCTCAGCCCACCTTATCCACATACCAAAAGCAAACAACATAGTCGGAGATGTCACTCGTCCGAGGACCACCCGGCATGCTCTTTTTCCCCAACCAAGCCTCGCTTTGTATGGTATGTGGACACCATGTTCCCGCAACATGTCCTTCCTGAATGTCGATGGCCTCAGACAAGGGACGGTCCCCGAGCTCAATCACTCGCAGGGCTAACCCATTTTTCGACGCTCGATGCGACGTCAACCCTATGCCACCACCGCAAGTGCGACTGGGTTGATCGTCTTGATTCTCGAAAAGTATTTTTTTGTTATACTCTTTGATGCATGAAGCGCTAACGACAACCACTCCAGCAGCAGCATTCCACAACACACTCGACGTTTTTCGCTCTTACGAATTTAAGTCAAAAATTCCTTTTCGATTGCATGATTTTTGAAGTACATCCCTGAAATGTTCGACACTCGCCAAAACGTCATGTCCAATATCCAACGACAACACTTCGTAATAACTCGATCGAGGAAGGAAGACATCCCACACCGCCGTGGTCACCATGGGGACGAATCGGGAGCACTCGTAATCCGAATTCCCGCCAACACTTCACCAAATGAAAAGATCAATATGTTAAGTTGAGAATATAATGTTTAAGTTTGATAACTGACAATAGTTAAACGTTAAATTAAATACTTAACCAATTAACTAATAACGTAAAGGACTAGTAAAATATGTTAACCAAATGACTTTTGATATATTTAAAGAATAATGACCCCCTGCATAACCGGAATAATTAAAAGAAAAAGGAACTTACAACGAGTAAAACCCTCGCTTTTCATTAGGATCTCTAGAATGGCACATTTTCCTGCCTCGACGACAAGATCAACTACAAAGACATTTGAAGATGGAGTGGACGTGACACATCCGACCGGAAGTCAACATCGCTTTCGATCGGGCAAAACCGCTTTTATATCCATCCGTGTGATGAACTTAACCTCGATAAGAGAAACTTCGAGACCCCATCGTCACATATCTCGCCTAACACCAACTCCCAAGAAGTCTCGAGCCCGAACATTAGCACTCTTCCCTCCCCCGCTCAATCTAGCAATACCACAAAAACTCTCCATAATATACTCCGCCGAAAACCAAATCAGCATAAACCAAATGAAATGAAGAACAAAAAGAAGACGTAAGAAGAAGAAGTAGAAGATGTAAAAGAACAAAATGCAGATGTAAAGGCAAAACTAAAAAAGCTTAGCAGTGTACGATAGAGGTTAGACTAGACGTGATGTGATTGGGCTGTATTTTTCCCTCCATCCCAAGGGCAAAAAGGGAAATATATGTCACTCGTCATGAGGAAGACATATTTTCATCGCTCGAATGAAAGTTCTCAACTCAACATGAGTCTCTCGTAAACGCTGCTTTTTTTATGTTTAAACAGATACATATAGTGTTTAAAAAACGGTTAACTCGTTTAACTAAAGTCTATATCATGTAAATAATATGTTATTGTTTAAATCGAATGCTTTCACTCGAAATCGGCTGAAGATGGGTACCCTCCCGGTCACCGCTTAAACATCTTTACGTATTTTTCTTAAAACACCGTCTATCATTGTTTAAAGAGTAACTTGAGTAGTGTTTAACTTTTTCTATCATGTTTACACCGCTGTCACTGCTTTAAAGAGTAACTCTTTTCTTAAACACCGTTGTCACTGCTTTAAACATATTTATGTATTTTCTATTGTTTACAACGACGCTCTTTTGTTTCCCACATCTGCTTTGTTTTTTTACTAGGTCTATGTTTAAATTTCGTAAGTTCACAAATCAAATAAGCTTGTTTCGCTTTTTATTTATAAAACATTTACAACATTTACAATATTTACAACGTCCGCTTCGGACTTTGGACACTCACGACTCGACCGTGATAATCTAAAACAAGTGTCCCAGACATTCGAACGCTCACATGGCTGCATAACATGCGCATCAACTCGAACCTCGCATAACGCATAACATTAAAAAAAGGGTTAAACAACACACATTCATGAAAACGACTATTAATCAATGTGTCATGGCCAGACTTAAACGAAGATCCTAATAGTTAAACACAGAACGTAATAGTTGTACACTGAAGTCATTTTCTTAAACGATAACGTAAAAGTCTCAGTGGTAAATGTCAACCCTCGTCTTTAAAGGATGTTTCACGATCTCCCTCCTCTAGAGAATCCTCCGCAATCACGCAATACGTGAAAACTTTCTTTTCTTACCCAAGTCGAAATGCTCTCTTAATTGCTTTCCCGTCATCCACCGCTGGAGAATCCTCCGCGATTCGTGCAATTATGACAAAGATTTCGCTTGGGCAAGAAAAAGATAGTTTAACTAGTTCGTGATTACGGCTTAATCGATTCTCAAGATAAGGGAAGAAGGCTCACGTAAACATACTTTCGATAGAGTGGTTGTCCATGGGAAGAGGAGGAAGAGGAGGAAGAGGGAGGAGGATGATGAGGACGATCGAGGAGTGGTCAGTCACGTGGGAGGTTTCTTCCTGCTATTTAGCTGTGAAGTCCACAAGCTGGTCGACTCTTCATATCCGGAAAAAGTTAAACGCACAGATGCCGATATCGATCGATGAGAACGAACGGGTGTTCGGTATTCTATAGTTATCGCGCATAAGAATTAATGCCGCCATTAATTCTACGCACGGGATACCATAACCTCACACCGCCACGCCACATGCCAACAATTCAGATCAAACGAAAAAGATCACCGTTTTACGCAGAGACTTTGAGAATTTACACGTTAATATGAATAGTTATACATGTAAAGATAATGTTAAACGGAGATGGGAAGTATTAAACCCGGATATGACAATTATTAAACATATTAGTAAAATATTTAAACGGATAATAGCAAATAGTTAAACATTATTTAAAAATATACAAAATAGATAACCATAAACGAGAAGAACTTTACAACGAAATGAACTCGTCAGAATTCATCGCTCTTCTCGTCGTAATACAACTTTACAACCATAAACGAGAAGACTTTATCAACGGCATACGCTCGCCTCGACAATAAAATCGACTACGATCTCATTCGAAGATGAAGTGCACTCGACCAATCCGATGGAAATCAATTTCATTTTTCTCGCTCGAGAAACCGATTTATATATTTCGAGTATGATAAACGAGGAGAACAACAAGATGTAATGCAACTCCTCGGCATCGCTCTATCGAAACCAAGCTAGAAAGTTCTTCAAAAGGTCAATACATGATGTGATTTCGGCTTTCCTTTCCCACCATTTTCGTGCCAAAAATGGGATTTCACAACATGGACCCATTTCGAAGTGAACGGTAGGGGGTAAAAGGAAGTTAAACACTAACGGAAGGGTTGTCCGTGGTGTGTAAAAGTAGAAGGGGGTTTTTGGGAAGTTTTGAAAATTACGAGGGGTGAACAGTAATTTTCCCTATATTTAATGATTCTTTGTACTTTTGATGTTTTAGTACTTTTTATTTTTTAAAAATATACTAATATTGAAATTCAACCGTTCCGATAGGAAAATAAATTTATCTAAAAAAATGTCGAAGGTGCTTTGAGTTACCTAAGTACTGTTAGGCTTCCAATTTTCAAGGTTTTAACTTTTTGTTTTCCCTTATAGTTTGTGTTTTAAATATTTTTTAATTAATCAAAATTTTTGTAATAACTAATAATTTAGGTTTCTAATATTTTTGTTTTGACGAACGCAACAAGTGTCGCCCCACAAAGGGGCGTTAAAAGAATTGATATATACAATTGTGCATCACTTACGGTGGCTTAACGATGCCTAAGGATTTACAATGTAGAGCATGGTAACATGCAGGGGTATTTATGACCCGCTATATGCGCCCAAGATGATATATTAATGACCACAACACCATAATTATAAATCCCTCTATCTTGCAACTTTGGAGGGGTGGAGGAAACGGCTCCTCTCACAGGGAACCTTGTGAACAGTGAGTGAATATGACTGATATAATATTTGTACAGTATCTCTACAGTAGGTTTGCACAATATTGCGGCACAAAGGATTCGAATTTGCACCATTCACCCATCATTTATGGTAACTTTCATTAAGGGGTTATTTGTTTGGCCGTATTTTAAAATACTTAAATTTGAAAATTCTTGGATTTGAGAAATTCTTTGTTTGTTTCAATGGATCTGAATCTCTTTTTTAAATCCAAAAGTCACGGGATTATGAAATTCGGCAAAAATGACCGAATTTCAAAATCCCATCCAGTGAATCCCATCCAGTAATTAATATAATTATTATATTAATTACTTATAATATTAATTACACTATAATTATATTTTATAAATATTAAATAAAATATAATTATAGTGTAATTAATATTAGTAATATAATATGTAATTGATATATTATATTATATTAATTATATTTATTACATTATAATTATATTTTATAAAATATTAAATAAAATGCATTTATAGTGTAATTAATATTAGTAATATAATACATATCATTCATATATTATATTATATTAATTGTTTTAATAAAGAGTTAATATATTATATTTTATTATAATAAATTAAGTATATATTAATTATAGTAATTACTCATAATATTAATTATACCATAATTATATTTTATAAAATATTAAATAAAATGCATTTATAGTGTAATTAATATTAGTAATATAGTATATAATTGATATATTATATTAATTATTTTAATAAATAATTAATATATTATATTTTATTATAATAAATTAAGTATATATTAATTATATTAATTACTCATAAAATTAATTACACCGTAATTATATTTTATAAAATATTAAATAAAATATGATTATAGTGTAATTAATATTAATAATATAATATATAATTAATATATTATATTATATTAAATATTTAATAAATTCTAAATTTACAAATCACTCCAACAAAATACAAAATTTTGTGATTAGCATTACAAATGCATTCAACCAAACACTGAGTTTGGCTCTCCTGAATTTTCAAATACAAAAATTAGTAAATGCAAATCTACTGCATTTTCAATTATATCCAACTAAACGCGTCCTAAAATGTCTAGTGGTTGTCTTTTTTTCTAATATTGATTAAAGATAATTATAGCAAATGACAAACCCTTGCATGCCTAGAAGAGAGAAAAAAAATCCCCCAACATACAAAATTTGAGCTAGGCAACGATTTCACATATAATTATTTAATTTTATTATAGAATAAATCATTCCAAAAGCGGTGTTTAACATGACACTAATTCAAAATTCCTAATTAGGCAATCATTTTAAGCATTGTACAACCTCCTTAGTACTATTCATTCATATAATTATCAATATTTTATAACTCGCACTACAATAAATAAATTAATTATGAGAATGCAAGATTATGGAGGCATTCATCATTGTTGGTTAATAATATTTAATAATAATTATTCATAATATGAACTTTTTTTGGTAAGTGAGAGAGATTAAATTAGCGTCCATTGTTTTGATGGTCCACCTTGTTTCATGCTCTCTTTTTTTTCTATTTGTTTTCCACCGTCAATCACGTGATCATCTTCGTTTTGATATCATCATACTCACATGTCCTGCCTGGTGGGCTACCTCTCCTCTTCAAACTCCCATGTCACTCAAACTAAACACCAATAAAAATAAATTTTATTTATTAATAATTATTTTATTTTATTTTTTCACTAAATCAATGCTTTTTATGTTCACCTTTAACTATTGCCAAAATTTTGGGATTGAATTAAAGATATAAGAACGAATGTGCATAATTTTGATATCACCATCAATACAACAATGGAATTGTTAAGGTATTTTCGTACCATACACATGATTGAGTCAATAGTTTAAATCTCTCACAATATACATGATTAAGACATAAATAAAATATATGTAATGATTTACATGTATTATAAAACAATATTATATATTTGATCAATACTTTTAATAATATTTGATTGTAGTTGGAAAATATTAATTAAATTAAATAATTTTTTTATAAAAATAATTAGATATTTCTCAATTCTAATTGATTTTGCCACATGCATGCCACACAATTAAAAAAAAACATGCATATTTTATCATATAAATAGTAACCGAACAAAAGGACTAAAATATGGATAACATTATAAGATAAGTACCAAATATTTTTTTTTCAAAAATTAGTGTATCTTTCATGAAAAATTTACGGTTAATATTAAACGAAACAAATATTTAAAAAATTTCAAAGAATTTGGATATAGACATCTTATCTGATGAATGAACATAGCACATAGCACATAGCACATAGCACATAGCACATAGCACATAGCAGCACATAGCACATAGCACATAGCAGCACATAGCACTAGGAATGGACCAGAATGATAAATTTTCTTGATATCATCTAACTTTTGTGCCACGATGTCCACTCTTGGCATCACATTGCAACACTAATTTAAGTTTATTTATAATATAAATAATAAATAATTAAAATTATAATAATAATTAAAGGAAAGAAAGAAAGAAAAGAAATAAAAAAAAAAAATTTTCAAAGCGCGGCCCTTCTCCAAACGGTTGGTAATGTTTAATTTCAAACCTCTGGTTTGAAATTCGAATCAGTGGCGCCCGAATCCACTAACGAGACCGTCTCATCGTGGACCAATAAAAACGATCCACGTCACGATATCGACGTGGCCCGATGCGGACTCGGGTCGGCGGCATGTCTTACCCGGTAAAAATCCAACCCGATTATCCACATGAAATGACCGCTATACCCCCAACTAATGAGACCCACTGGGTTGGACCTCCTCCCCCTCTAGCTTCCCTTCTACGGAACGAATTCCAGGCTTTGATTTTACCCAAACACCCTCACATTTACTAATTAAAAAAAAATCAAATTTAATAAGATGATCTGGAGGAGAGAGTGGGTGGAATGGATGAGAAAAATCAGAACAAAATAGATAAGAAAAATAAGAAATATATATATAAAAAAAATCAAATCGATTTGGTGGGAAGGAGCCGGTTGAAAACGGTTCGAGCCGGCATACAATCAAATTCAGGATGAACGTGGACCGTCGGATGAAACCGATCTCGATAAAACCACACCGGGATTTGAAATTCAGAGTTGATAAGCTTGTGCGTTTTATAAAGTGGAAGAGTGAAAAGAGGGAAAAGCGGGGGTTAAAGTAGGAGAAGAGAGAGAGAGAGAGAGAGAGAGAGAGAGAGAGAGAGGGAGGCGTGCATTGGTTGCGCCCACGGACTCATTCAAGCTATTCAATGCTGCACCAAACGCTCACTTCTTTTTCATTCCACCATTCTTCTTCTTCCTCTTCTTCTTCTTTGCAAGCTCTGGTTTCTCCGGTGAGGGATTTTTATGTATAAATATGAGAAAAAGGAAGGGTCTTTTTGCTTTTTGTGTAGTTTTTTTATATATATTTTTGGGGGTTTTTTTTGTTTTTTGTTTGTGAAGGTGAAGATGGAGGTGGTGGCGTTGAAGGTGAGCTCGAGGGAGGAGATGGGAGAGGTGGTGGGAGAGGAGGTCGGTGTGGGTTTGGAGAAAGGGAGTAGTTTGGGGGATGAGTTCTCCATTGATGACCTTCTTGATTTTGGAGCTGAAGAGGAAGCGGATGAAGCTGGAGTGAGAGAAGATGAGGAAGCTGAAGTCTTTGAACCGGAGAACTCTAACTCGTCTTCTTCTTCGTCGCTTTCCTTGGAACTCCCTCCACTTTCTGAAATCGCTTTGCCGGTGAAGCCCCCTTTTGTATTTCTCGTTCTTTGGGTTTTAATGGTCAAATGAGCTTAAAAATGGGATTTTTCTTGATGGAGGTTGAGGTTTATTGAGGGTTTTGGTTGATGCTTCTCAGGCGGCGGATGTGGCGGAGCTGGAATGGGTCTCGCGTATCATGGATGACTCCTACTCTGAGTTCCCACCGTGCTCCGGCGTTATCCCCGGCGTTCCGGTGCCGAAAATAGAGCCCAAGGTGGAAGCCGTAGTCCCTGTTAAAGCTAAGCGGAGCAAGCGTCACCGAACGGCCGGTTGGGTCCGGGCAAGCTCCGGCCAAAACCCCGACCCCACGTCCTCGTCTTCCACCTCTTCTCCGGTGTCATCCTGCTCGTCGTCGTCCTCATCGCCGCCGTGCCTCATCTACGACTTCAAACCACCAAGTCTCCTCCTTTTAGACGATGAAGCCCCGCAAAGCCCCAAACCAAAGAAAAGAGGCCGGAAACCCAAGTCCATCGTTGCCGCCACCGCTGGCGCAACCGGCGAGAGAAGGTGCAGTCACTGCGGCGTCCAGAAGACACCGCAGTGGCGAGCTGGGCCATTAGGGGCCAAGACTCTCTGCAACGCGTGCGGCGTGCGGTACAAGTCTGGTCGGCTCCTCCCGGAGTACCGGCCGGCGTGCAGCCCAACATTTGTCAGCCATGTTCACTCCAACAGTCACCGTAAAGTCCTGGAAATGCGCCGGAAGAAGGCTGAAGAGGAGCAACGCCGCCACTTCCTCCTCACCATTCCCTCCTCCCCTCTTCTTCCCATCTACTCCTAAATCCTAATCATTGAATTCACATTTAGCTCAGACTTAGTTTGTTTTTCTTAGCTTCTTATTCTCCAGACCAGAGAGACCTTCACTGAAAATTGTAGAACTAGAAATTCTAGGAGAAATGAGTGTGTGTTTTTAGCTTAGCTCTTATATATATATATATATAGAAACAGTATGTTTTTTCTTCAATCCTTGTGTTGTAGTTCTGGTGATGGTGATGATGATGATGATGATGAATTGTTATAAAAATTGGATTTTTTTTTTCTTAGTTTTTTTTTTCCAGTCTTCATTTCATTGTTCTTGTTGTGGTGGTGGATGGATCATTAACAAAGGATGGTTTGTGCTTTCCTCTCTGCATCTCTTGGAACTGCAGCCTGCCCACTCCATCCTCCCATGCTACTCTTGTGAACCATCTCAACCACTCTTACTCTTTCTCTCTCTCTCTCTCTCTCTTTGTTGTCTCTTTCTGTTTTTTTTTCCTTCTCTCTTATACACATACACATCATATGGTGGTACAAACAATGAGGTTTTGTCTGTTTTCTTTCTTTTCTGGTTGTACATGTATGAATTGTCAGATGGAGTTTCTTAGTCTCAATCAGTTCAATTGGCATTTCAGTTTAACAAAAGTTCTCTATGATGCAAATGTATTAAAGCAAAAATTATCAAGATTGAATGAATGAGTTGCTTTTGTATTATCAGTGTTTGAAGGAAAACAAGAACATCCAAGTTTGTGTTTTTATACTTGGAATAACTTTCATGTCTTTATGCCTTGCTTTCTCTTTGTTGTGCCACATTGAGTGTCTTTTGACAAGGTGTGAGAAACAGGCCAAATGAAGATTTAATTAGAAGCCCTTTGATTGTCTTGTAAATTTCCAAATGCCTTGTTTTTATCTATAAGGTTGTTAATGAGTGTTTTCATTCATTGAGTTTGATTAAGAGTGTTTGCTTATTATTTCTAGATTCAAACCTTTGTTTGCTCTCTTTTTCTTGGTAAGCGGATGTAGAATTATTTATTGTTCTAATAATATGAGGACAAGTTTATATATTCAAATCTATTCATATATATATATATATATATATATATATATTAAATCTATTTAAATCTATATATATATATATGTTTTTTATAAAGATGAATAAATCATTGATTTATTAACGAAAATAGAAAAATTCAAATTTATACTTTGTTTTGTAGAATTTGCTTAGTGGAATTTGTCAAATATCATTTAAATGTTAAATTTATCTTTAAATTCTTTTAAATTTTTACATATTATAACAAGTATATGAGCATTTGAGCGAAAACTTTTTTATTTAGAAAAAATAACTTACATTGCATAAGAAAATGGAGAAATGAAGAAATGAATTTTCTACATCCAAGCTGAAAAGGCAAATCTTATAATGGGCAAAATCTTTACTATTAACCATAAAAAGTCACTACTTAATATGTTCTTCAGAAGACTGTTTCTATTGTGTATACTTAATTTTTCAAATTGGTTTGAAGTTCAACAATATATCAGAAAAATTAAATTTAACAAACAGAATAAACACTTTGTAATTGTTGATAAATATTTATGTAACTGTATTGATGAATATATGTAAAAATGTAACATTCATAATCCAAGATATTAACTTTACTTTATAAATGATTTATTTAGTTGTTATGAAAGTCAAATGGAGCATAATAGTGAAAGATCAGATTTTACTTTCTTTAACCCTCTCCAATTACTACCAAAATATTTTATCCGCCAAAGGGGCAAACAAAAAAAAAAAAAACCATGTTAGTTGGCACATTATATTCTCTTCAATATGGTAATTTGAAAATTTTAAAAAAAAATTTACTTAGAAATAACAGGACATTCAATAATGCATAGATAAATATATTTGAACCTTTTAAAATATGAATACAATGGAGCCCATTTGTGACAGGAAATGAAAGAAAACATCAAATGAACAAATAGAGAATTTTAGTGCTCTTGTACTCCTCAGTCAAATCCAGCAACAATAAACATAGAATCAAATGATGGAAACAGAAAAACTTAATTTCACTGTTTAGGCCACTACATTATTAATTTTTATCTGTTTTATTTAAAATAATAACCACTAATTAAAATCCCACTGAAACTACAGTCCATAAAAATCATACCCAAAAACATGGCCACAAGAAACAGTACCAAGACACCACATGCAAAACAAAGGTCATTTCTTCTTGATTTTATATATAAATATATATAAAGCCAACATTGACTAGTTGTATGCCTTATATATTTTAGAGAAAATTTAGATTTATATATTGACATCAATATTAAAATTAACTTAAAAGCTTTTGGGTTATTAGAATCAAGCAATGCAGATTTATTTTGGATTTTGATGCAGTAAAAAAGTAAAAGGGAAGAAGATCATGAGAGTTGAATCTAAAACCAGGAAGATTAGGCTGGTTGGGTTAAACATACTCTGAATTTTTATATATCCTTTCCTGAATTCACTACAGCAGTAAAAATAAAAATAAAAATAATAATAATAATAATAACAATAATAATAACAATAACAATAATAAGAATGATGATGATGAAGAAGTTATCAATGAATTTCTATACAACATGAAGCTAGTTTACACTTTGATGTATTGGTAATTGGTCTATGGTTATTCATGGTCTTGAATTAATCTAATGAATTGGATTTGTTATCTTCTTCTTGTAGCTCTCTGTCTGTGTGGTAATCACATGATACTGCCAACAAAAAAATAACAATTATAAAAGAAAAAAAAGAGAGATGAGGCTCTCTGTGTCTGTTCTTTAACCATCATAAATAATTCTTCATACTATCAACTTTAATCAACTCTCCTTGATATTTGGCAGACCCTTTTTATGTATACCTGCATTTAAAAAGGTGGTGAAGAAGTAATCAAGTTAGAAATTAACATAAGATCAACTGTAAAATTGCTAAAGAAATAGCAAGTTTAGAGTGAGGTTAAAATTGATACTAAATCTGCATTGTTAGATGAATGTTAAGGTACCTTAATTTGGAGGCATTGTCAGTCAGTCAGTGGGTGACTTTGACTTGGCACATGAGGTCCCATTATCCCTTTCCTTTGGGATTCACTGGGGATGGGAACACTCTGTGAATGACAAGGCACTGAAGTAGTCATTAACTTTGTGGTGTTGGGGACGACGACTGCATTTTGATTTATTGGCATAGGATATTTTTGCTTTGGTGGTTTATTGTAAATAGGACCCGAGCAAATGTGTACTGAAATATTAATGTTATCGTCTCTAATTTCCTTAAACAAAGGAATTTGGCGTTTTTCAAGTCTATTTATCAAAAAAAAAAAATTCTAGTGTTTTTTATAAAAAAATATTTATTGTAAAAAAATAAAATAAAATCTCTGTTCAAATATATATATATATATATATATTTTCATAAACTTATAAAAACTAAAATCAATCCATTGCCCAATGCTCCAATGTGGATGATGCCGGTGCTTCAATATGGATGATCATGGTGAATTGATAAGCAACATGAGTATTGGTTAAGTCTAATTGTTTTGTTGTGTTTCCTCTTAATGGACTTATTGTCTATTTTATTCCGCTAATTTCTCCTTCCGATTGCTTGTAATTCTGTGTCTCCTTTTAATAAAAAAAAAATAAAAATATGAGAATTAAAAAATTAGTGGCAAAGAATAGAATTAATTGAGTATTGGAGTTCATATATTAATTTAAAAAAAAAAAAAATCAAAATTTAACACGAGCTAATGAATGGAAGGACAACTCTTAACATAAGACGTTTTGAATGTTACGTTACATCAAAATCACTTAATTAAGAATTAATAACAAAGAACAGAATCAATGTTGTAGGTTTTTTCTTTCTCTTTCTCCATTCCCTAAAATTAATTGCTCTCTGTTTTAAATTGAGAGAAACCTTAGCAATCCACTTTTTCATGGGATCTCAGAGGTTTAAGTTTGCTTTATCAAAAAACTATTTGTTTTTCATTATATAAACATATAATGATAACATGTTTATTTAATACAATATTAATTTAAGTGTATTACCTACATTTTTAGATATAATCTATGTTTATTAATTTAAACAGTGGAGTAAACGTAGAATTATATAAAATTATTTCAAATGATATCTCTTTTAAATCTTATTTAATTCTTTTGGAGAATAAATAAAAATAAACTTAAACAGAATATTTGTAAAGATGTTTAATTTAAATAAACTATTTAGAAACAAAATGCAAAGAACATTGGGAAGAAACTGTAAAAAGCCTATTGAAAATCATATTCAATTATATTTACCAAATAGTTAAGAATTTTGTCACTTGACTATCTAATGAAATATTAATCTTTGCAAGGTAAGCAGTTTTCTATGATACAAAGATTATCCAATATGGTTTTCTCCAATAACTCATGTATAATAAATAAAAAATTTAGTTCTTTATTCAACTTCAATGATTGAAAATGGAAAAAAAAAAAGAGGCAATTGTTAAGGTATTAGATTAGTTTTTTTTTATCAAACTTGTTATAAACAATAAGATTTAAATGAGTTCTTAGCATGGTTGGCAACATGTGTTAGATGTGAGCTTCATGAAATTTGGCTTTTACACTACAAACATATAACACCTTTGTGCATTATATATATATAGTAAGGAATATGGACAGGACAAGTCAAGAATCCTCAGTTATTTTTTCCATTATTTGAATGTATCTCTGTAATTTGCTATACTCAATTTTACATACATTGTCAGTAATAAAACAAGGTATTTTTTTCTTATGTGAATCATCCATTAGAAATTATCACATGTGCAATATTTTGGTTCAATAACGAACAAAATCAAAACGATGAAAAGCAATAGACATAAAAAAAATATTCTCCTTTTATGTTAGATTTCTTAAATTCCAAAATTTCCAATTTATTACATAACTTTCATATAATGAATTTTGCATATTATACTTAACACAGCATGGATTTCTAATGAGGCTTAATCAACTCCATCACAAACCAGGAATTAACTAGACCTTACAAGCCTTCCAACTTGAACATCCTGCACTTCATGTTATCATGTATACTTCCCAAAATATGAAAAATTCAAAAATCAGTAAATGTTAATACAAAAATATAAAACAGTGGATTATATATAACTTATCAAAAAAGAGGGGGTCACAGACTCACAAACAAGTAAAAAAAGCCGAAGGGAAGATGACTACCTTGTGCGATGACCTTGTGAAAATTATCTTAGCAGTTGTGAGCCGTGATTGAACTAAGTTCAACATGAACAACCGAGGAGAAGAACATCATACTACGCAGCTTCGCTCAGATGTTGCAATGAGGCTCTGCGAAATTGACCTCTCTTTTGCGCCCTTGAATAAACAGTATCAAATTCTCTTGGTTTTGAGTTCGATCTGGTAATCTCAGCCTCTCTCTTTTTCATCTTGCTGATGCTAGGCCGGTAAAGGATCACTGTTCGTCCAATCTGACCAACAGCCACAGATCCAGTTGCATTCTCCAGTTGAGATATCACCTCAGATAACTCTCCGGGACAGCTTCCGTGCACTTTGAGCTGCTCATGCAAATGCAAGAAGTTAGATGCTTTGTTCTTTTTTTGGTCAAGCCAAAAGTAAACATTTATTGAGCTCCAACTCCTTTAAACAATACAAGCTCAGCAGACAATTAAGAATTCCAAACAAACATACACAAAACAATACCTAAGAGTTCCAATCCCACAACAAACATCAACCCAGCAAAGATACCAACATACACACCCAATGAAGACAATCCAACAACAAACATCTACAAAAAATCACTCAGTTAATCCTAGATTAAAAACACACCAGATATAATGCTCCTCACAAACATTCAGAACCTAAGCCGCCCAACTCAGCAAACATTTCTCCCGCAACCTCTTCCCATCCTTACCACAACATGATTCCATTTCCAGCAAAAGAACAACAAAAACCCACACTCACTCAATTGAGTTAAAGCCATATATGCAGAAGATCTCTTCCAGGACCTTGAGGTGAACTAACAGAGTATTTAGAAAACATTACTTCTCTTATCTATCTAAATACCTCCTCCATCGTGTAAACCTTCTGTTGAAAAAATAAGCTATTCCTTGCCCTCCATATCATGTACACACTAGCAGAAATTGCAGTCCTTCGCATCTTTGCAAGTTGTGTTTTGCCTCTAGCTTTCCTAAGAAACCAACTGATTTTTCTAGTCCAAGACAAGGGTTTCCTGCTAATAGAAACAGCTTTAAGGACCTTGGACCAAACAACTTGGGAGAAACTACAACCAAAAAAGATATGACTAATGTCCTCCTCAGATGAATTGCATAAAGCACAATTATCTGAATCAATCACCTTCCATGCATATAGTTTATCTCTAGTCATTAACCTGTTATGCAATGCCAACCATAGGATAAATGAATGTCTTGGAACATTACTTGAACACCATACCAATCTAGCCCAATCAACATCTTGCCCAGGTTGTGATAAAGATTTCAAAGCAGTACACACACTAAATTCACCTGACTTCGATGGCTTCCATAGATGCTTTGTTGAAGCAGTAACAAGAAGAGGTAAGCAACAGCTTCTTCAATTTGCATGGGAAGTTGATATGCCAAATTGCAACAATATTATCTCGTCATGCATAATGTTTAACATGGCCACAGAAAGCAAGTACCACTCAACAATGAACAACCTAGGAAAATTAGTACTGAGAAGTATACACAAAGGAAGTTTTATTTACCAAACAAATCTTAACAAATGGACAGAAGAATTAAATCCAATGAAGTGATAAAACTTAAAAGCAGGTTCTATACCACAAACAATTGTTTTTCTCATTCTGGTGCATCAAGAGTAGAAGAGATAAAATGAACATAGTGGTAATTGATCCAATCCAGTGAGATTATTGCACAACAATTAATAGGAAAACAATGCCAAACTGAGCTAAATGGAATATTACAAGCTATAGATTCAAGAAGACCATCTCGATTTGTTGAACCTGGGCTTGAGATGATTAATTAACCCCCTTTTTTTTTCCAGTTGAAATACCTTAATATGGCAAAGGGCAGGGAAAATGTGCCTCATGGAAGTTATCAAAAGTTTGTGGCCTTATGAAGTTGTATTATAAGTTGCATTAAAACAATCATTTATAGCAATAAAATAGGAACGCAAAAAGTTAGCTAAAAAACTATAATATTGTAGTAACATTTGAATTCACTAGAACTTCTTTGAACTCCTTAGTGCCAATGCTCAATTAATCACATGAAGCAAAGCTTTCGCTAAACTAAAAGCTAGGTTTTTTATACATGATTTATCTAAACTAGTTGCACACATAATCACAGGCCATCCACAAGTTTTAGCTTCAAAATGTCCCAAAGAAAAATAAATAATACCAGCAAAGTGCATTAGGGTTTACCATCAAAATCAATCTTCTAGTAAGATAACAGTACCAAATTCAGCAGAGGAGGAAAGAGTGAAATTACTGTATAAAATGTGAGAAATCAAGAAGAGTTAATCAAAAAAGGGGGGAAGACCTTGAGGAGCTCGTTGGCCTCAAGAGTCTCGATGAAGGAGGCAGCGACAGAAGGGGTGACGCCGGACTTACCGACCTGCTGGGACTTGAGCTTCTTGCCTAGGCTATGAGCGTACGAGGCAAGCTCCTTCTTCTCCTTCACGCTTAGCTTCGGCGGGGGCGATGAAGCACAAACAAGCACAGGCTCAGGCTCTGGTTGAGGCTCGGTTTCCAAGATTTGTGATCCTGGTACCTCCTCGTCTTCGTTTGAATCGTGGAGCAAGCCGGTGGAGAGAGATGAAGAGGAGGTGAGAGCTGAGGAGGAGGAGGCGGAGGAACAGAAGGAGCGAAAGGAGAGACGAGGAGAAGCGAGAGGGAGGGAGGAGGAGGATCGGAGAGAACGAAGAGATGAGAAGATGGTGACGGGAAGGCGGAAGGCGAGAACAAGGGAAGCGGCGGCGGCGGCGGCGGCCATTGGAGAGAGAATCAATGGTGAGCTCGACGCTCGTGGGATATTTTGGTGAAAATGGTTTTTAAGAAAACAAAATGCGGAAATTAATTCCCGTTTGCTCTGGCTATTGAGGTTTTTTTTTTTTTTTTTACATTTAAAAATGTAAAAATGAGATGGGGAAATGATAGTATGAAATTAAGAATTAATAATTTAAATTATTTACCATTATTCGTTATTTAAATTTTAAATAATTTTAAGACCTGACATTACATGTATATATGTATGTATTTTTTTTAAATAACTCTTACATTATAAGAACCCATAAATTGAGCAAGGTTAGATGAGGAAAAAGAATGCAGGGAATAGAAGAAAAGGGGATCAAGAAATTCCCCCAATGAAACCTTTTAATTTCTTTCTTCTAATATCATATTAAATGACGATCGTCTCAGCTACAACTTCCAGTATGGGGTTTCTATACACAAAATGCAGCAATACACCAATTACATTTTGGACAAAGGGAAATATGGACTAATATAGAGTTGAAACTTCAAAGGCAATTTCTGCCTTTCAAAAGAAGAATGGATTGCAACTCTCACCACTTACAAGAAATATGTGAATATACCTTCAGAAGAAAAACTTAATAAAAGAATCAGGCTGATTTCAATTGTACAGAAGATGCAGACATAACACCCTGAAACAAATGTGTCAGTAATCTTAGTGATCACACAAAGCTTATTTTATAGGGGGAAAAAAAAACTCACCTTCATGTGAATGCAATAATCCTGTCAGCAATCTTTGTGCGACAAAGGGGGCATTCAGAACAAGCGAGAGAGCAAGGTTTGCACACTGACAGACACAGCATATCACGGTAATCAGTTCGCACCAAACTAAAGACAGATTTTCAAGAGTACAGCTTTGTGCCAATGATAAAATATACTTACAACAAAAATGTCGACAAGGGAGGAGCACTGCAGCAGTGGGTGATTCAAAGCATACTTTACAAACATGAGTATTTGCATCCCCGTTTCCTAAGGGTTCAAGATCTTTTTCCTTCATCTCTTGGATCTTAGCCTGAATGCAGAAGTACTGTTATAACACGCTGTGGAAGGCAAGGCAAAGCATTGTATCTTAACCAAAAATTATTAAATCAATTCAGACCATACCTTTAGACGGACAAGAAGAGGTTCAAACTCAGAAGCTTGATCCATCTGGCTGTTAGTTATTGCAGTGAAAGCATCCGATGATTGTCTCTCTCTCAGATGAGGCTCATCAGAGTCACTTTTGCTTTTCTCCGCGTCATTTACCAAGTCCATCCCAAGCCTAGATCTCTCATCAGCACTTAACTCTGAAATCCCCAATGCACCTTTCTTCAGTTTAGCAACAAGTACCCACATGCCTGCTAAGTCATTTTCTAAAGCTGCTTCTCTTTTCTTTGCCTCATCAAATTTCCTCTGGTAGTCTTCTTCCAAAAGCTCCTTCTCAGCTAAAGAAGCTTCTAAAGCAGCTTCTCTTTGTTTTCTTGTGTGTAACTCCATCTTCATTGTATCTAATTCAGCATTCCAACAGTCAGTGTCATCATAACCGGCACTCCCAAATTCACCACCCCTGCTACCAGGCCTGCTCTTCCTCCCTAGTTTGATGCCATCATTCTTGCCTTCAGAATGCTTACGAAGACCAGCACTACCACCTCTCGAATATGCAATTTCTTGAGCTACTGAAAGTTCCTTTCCCAGTCTTTCGTTTTGCAGTGACAATTTAGTCACTTCTGCAGCCAAAGTTTTCAGCTCAACAGCGGCAGCAGATGCTAATTCTTTTGCATATGAGGCCTCTTCAGCCAACTTCCTATTCTGAGTAACCAACCCACGATTTTCTTCGCAGAGCTGACGTTTCTCAAGGGCAAGTTTCTCATTTTCCTCCTCCTGTCAGGAACAATCAGCATCATAAAGTTAATTTAGTCCAATTAGCTAGAACAATACACTAGACAAACGAGCAATCATTATGATAGGAAATAATAATAACACAAGCTTATCAAAAGAAACAAGATAATATAGAAAAAGAATAAACATCTAAATTCATGAACATAATTATTGATGTCAACAGCTTGAATAGTAAAGTTGAATCCTAATTCCTAATGCTGTAAATGGGAAAAACAACCTGAGACTGTAGCTTATTCTTCAGACCGGACAAGTCCTCTAATAAAATCTGTTCCGGAGGTAATTCCAACTTTTCTCCTTTCATTGAATCTAACTGTTGTTGCAGAAAGATGAACTTCTCTTGCAACTCTCTATTTTCAGCACACTGCCAGAGAAAAACTCAAATAAAGCCTTGCAAGAAACAAACTTTGGTAATTTGTGCAGATAATTTCATATCCTGCACTCTCCTTAGGAACAATACAGGCAGGCAAGGACTAAACAAAAATAGCCCCTTTAATTGAGATATTTAGACGTGCTGAAACCACAAAACGCACCTTTTGATCTAATTGTTCCTGGAGGATACGATTATCTGCTGATTTTATCTGCAACCATTTAGCTCAAGAGTTAATGCAACAAAGAAGTTGGAGGGGCACTCATTTATGGCATAAGAATAGGAACTTCAAGAATTTGACCACCAGAAAATACTAAATTAAAGTGCATTATAACTTATTAATGGTTTATGCAAAATCCAAAATAAAATAAGTAACAACTAAATATGCTTTGAATATTAAAGAAAGGGATTTACCTCTAGCGCAAAGTCCTTCTCATTGCATAGAGTCATTAATCTCGTGACATTCTGATTAAAATAAGAATATAGTTATGGATACAAAATAGAAACAGAACAAGAAAAATCGAACTTCTTCTTCAAGAAAACAAAATAAAAGAAACACACCTGTTGCATATCAATCAGCGATGCACTTGACATAGATGCTTCACCGCTTTCGACAATGCGTTGTTCTAATACGCTCATTTGCCTTCTTTTTTCTTGAATTTCACGTTCCAAGTTCTGAATCTACATCAACACAAAGTACGCCAATAATGTAAATCAAAACATGGATCAAAAACATATTGAACTTATAACATGTATTGGTTCAATTCAATGACCGAATGATGAGCATTAAAATCATGCTCATCTGAGTAAACAAGGCACAGCCGCAGGCATTGCTAGAATAAGTAAAAAAGTGGCGGTTGAGTATCACTTTTGTCATAAAGTAAGGTGGTTTTATCTCAGCATAAAAGTTATTGGCATGTGAAAGAGAATGTTGTATATCATTATCATAGATGGTGGAGCAAAACTACACTGTGCAATAAATCAGAACAATCAGAACAAGATATACTATTTAGCATATTGCACAGTGCATTCTCCACTTAGAATCATACAACATTAGAAAAAAATTAAAATTGAGCAACCAACCTACTTCACAATTGACAACCACTGACTTTAAAGTCTATAGAAGAGGATTCTTTTAATGGCCTATGTCTTCAAATTACAGAAATTCCTTTCCTTTCAAAAAGCATGAAAACTTGTCATCCACCATCCCTTTGATCAGAACCCATCAAAAACAAGTGAATTTTGCCATGCATGAAATCTACTTCCAACTGAACCAATAAATTAGTTCTACAGAAACGGAAGAAAGCAATTAGCTAACATAAACACTTAGAGGACAAGGGAACCAATTTATAGGAATCAAGAAGCAAGGATAAACAAGTAAAAATTGCCAGGTTATGTTCAGAAAACATGAACTTTACTTCCAAATCAAAATATACCCAGTGGCTCATTAGGTACAGAAACAAGCCATTTGCTATGATATGCAATTCAGGAGGAAACAGGAAAAATCTAAAGGCATGGAGGCAGATTAGCATGAAAATAACAGATATTTTCTCTCGGTAAGTACTATAGTTATTCAAATAAATCATAAGGAAATATCCATCAATTATCTAGCATTTCATATCTATTTTTATAGTATTCAGGAAAAAAAAAATCCTATAAAACAATAAATGATACATTTCAAAGGCTTTTGTTGACAAAAATAGCGGCAGATCTAACAGATAAATGTGAGGTTGAAGGCGGTAAAGAATGGTAAGAACTACACAGATGGATATCACAACTCAATAAAATTTACGCGCCTTTCAATTATGTCATCTGTCTGTCATATAAATTCATGTTGCTTACTACTTCAACATAGCTGGATGCCTCGATGCCTCTAAACAAGTTATGATATTTACCACTTGTATGGTTTTAAACCCTCATTTGTGGTGATCATAAAAAGCCCTAAAACAGCCCTAAGAACAGGGGCTACCATATGGTCACTCAAAACTTGTCAGTCCCATGGTAAAGCTGCATAAGGTTAGGGCATGAATGATATTTACATAAACAAAATGCGTTTCTAAAGTAGAGAATTTATACTTGAATCTGAGAACCCTCTGGGTCATCTATAGACTGCTCTGTTAATCGTTTTAGTGTACTGCTACTGAATGCTATCTCACCCGCAAGCATTTTCACTTGCTCAGTAAGTAGATCCATTTGATCTGACATTGTCATCCCTGTCTGCATAGGCAAGAAAAAATAAATAAATAAATAAATATTTAATAAATTATTATTATTATTTTTGAGAATAGACGAGTGCACCATAATTGTAAATAGTAATCATGAGAGGGGGCAATCCACAACATAATACATCACAAGATGACAAACATTCATCTCCATTGCCTTCTATCTGAGACTAGATTCAAGATTAGGCAACCCACACATGAAGGTATGCAGGCAAACTCACATGCACAGCAAATGACATGAGAGGTGGCAC
The DNA here is from genome assembly GCF_009730915.1 of Dioscorea cayenensis subsp. rotundata. NCBI lineage: Eukaryota > Viridiplantae > Streptophyta > Magnoliopsida > Dioscoreales > Dioscoreaceae > Dioscorea > Dioscorea cayenensis. The sequence continues at coordinate 3,635,930 of NC_052474.1, read as the reverse complement.
GTGACACCAATGCAACGCAAACATAAAAACACACATGTGAGAACTACACACAGCAAAAGAATTCTTCTAGGCAGACACAGGCAAGCATCATTGAGGTTCAACAATATCAGATATTCAAGCACAAAAACAACAAAAACAAAAAAATAAAAAATAAAAAATTTCATGGAGTACACAGTTTTAAACCACACATCAAAATCATACCAATGGAAGCATGTGGCCATTAGCCGTCCCACCACCTCGTTCTCCTGCTTGTGTGGATTCCGTGATTGAACTACCCATAGACGAATGTTCATCACTCACCTTGCCTGAAGATATCTTGTTCTTAAGATCGTTAAGTGGGTCAAATACATCTGACAGAGCAGAAGATATGCTTGCACTTTCCAGAAGAAGTGGAGAACCTTCACGTAAGACATCCATTTTCTAGAGTTCAAAAATTGGGAAATGTGAATCATTAGCACCATCTGATATGTTACTAAAAACTCCAAAATACATAAATACAAAATGAAATAGCTTTACAGGCAGAAGTCACATAACACCACCAATATTTAACAAGCATGAAACAGCTTTGTTGCAGGACAATGTGCTTTCATTAGATTGAACTTGACAAGCCAAGTGAAACGGGCACATAAGCACAAACAGGCACAGCAACACACACAACAGCGCAAGTGCACAAAACAATAAAATAAACACTTACTTGGTCACTCCAACATTAAAATAATAATAATAATAATAATAACAATAAATAAATAAATAAAACATACTTTTCTAGCAGTGAATTGAGAAAATATAAGTAATATGCTTCCATGCATAATGCTGAAAGGCATAAATGACACAAACAATCATGGAATACATATGAAAAGGTTGAAATTTTAGTAAACTAGAAGTGGAAGAAATACCTTAGAAGATGTGTAGTGTAATAAGATGATAAATCATCAAAAACCCTAATTTCTCTAATATGGTTAGTCATTTCAAAGAGATCTTGGCAAGTCTGTAACCCAATCCCAACATATAATAACATGCTTTCACCATGACCGTCAAGTTGAGATTATAAAAAAAAAAAAAAGGTGTGATTTAGCTTCCATTTTCTAGCCAAGATAAAACTTACTTCATCTTCTCCTATTGAATGACGTTGCTGATGATTAGGCAAATCACTCAAACAACTAGGAATAGTGTTCTTGGTAGAAACAAGTATTAATTTTGTTAGTCTTTGAATTCTACTCATCAGAGCAGCTTTTGCTTCCTCTTCTTCCTCCAAACGAGATTGCATCTTTACCTGGCCCTCCTCAAGCTGCACAAGGATAATGCAAAAGGATATATCATTACACAAAAATGCGATAAATATAAAATTATTTATATACAACAGAATGCAAATTTAACTAGAATATTACCGCATAAAATATGAATGAAAACATTGATGTAAATCTAAAGAGCTCAATGTCTAAATAAATACATCAGTAGGACCATACCCGTTGCCGCAAGATCAATAGCTCTTCATGATTTACACCCGAAAGCATTCCTTTCCTAAGGTGGTCAAGTTCTTGCTTCAGACTAGAAATTTCCTTTTGATATTTCTTGATCAGAGACTTCTCATCTATTATCTGATATAGCAAAATTTATAAGCCACTCATTTGCAAACACTACAGAGGGAATCCCATTTATATGAACAGTCCTGGAAAATACTCACCCTATTCCGAGAGGCATAAATCTCAACTCGTTTTGCTCTGCTAGCAAACTTCAGTGTGTTATGCGTTTCTTCCATGTTACTGGATGCAGGCGTAACGGTGCAAATAAGCTGCATAACACGTGGTACAAATGCAAATTCCATTTCATATGAATATTAAAATTACACAAGCCATAGAGAAAGTATTTAAAAAAAAAAAAACAAGATTTATATTCATTAAGGTCAGACAGGTTCAAATATGAAGTTACATAAATTATCTATAATATCAATAATAATATAAAACACTTGGAAGACACCCCTGACATAACTATTGATCAGATACTTACCGAGACATGTCCGTGGCCGCTCAAGGAAGATTGCAAAAGACGAGTCAGCTTTGAATCACGATAAGGCACATGAGATGCTTTTCCTTCACTTAGCTTTCCAATTACCTTCAAACTCAACCAACACAATACGTTAGTTTTATAAAGGGTAAAAAGTTATGAAGACTTAGACAACAGATAGCTAAGAACTAATGATTATTAATTGCATTGAAGGTGTCTAGAGTATGAAAGGTGTGATTCACAAAGCATGTGGGTTGCCACTCCAATGTCTTAGCCTGAAAATCAAAATTTTCCTAAGTTGGTAGCTTTTTGTAATCTATCTAATCAATAATTATACAGATGCGAAGTAAGCCTACAACATAAAAGGAAAATTGAAAAGCAAATGAAAAGAGATACTGATTATTTCACAACAATTGACAAAAAAGTTTAGAAGCAAAGCAATGAAAGGTGATGCCATAGATCTAAGGTGCAAGCCATTTGCATTTTGAGTAATATAGCCTTATTTCCTTTTAAAAAAGATATATAGCCTTATATAAGGTCACATAACTAGAAAGAAAGCTCTCTGTTAAAAACTAAATAGACCAGGAAAACGATCAAATCAAAAGAATAGAATTTGGAATGAGCATGAGGGAAGAGGGTCAATAATCAATAGATATGACAAATATGATATGATGGAATCACATTCAACATTTATAGAATGCAATACTTTCTTCTCTTCTCTTATGACAGTAGATCTGAAAAAAGAATTAAAGTTAGCACCTACAGTTCCAAGAGTTAAAAGACTTTTGTTGATATATGATCCTTCCTTTCTCCTTAGTCCAGTTGTCTCAGTTTTTGAACTCTCAGACCCAGCCAGATCAATAAGATTCTGAAAAAGAAACATGAAGAGTTGAGGTCTTGCAATCACCATATTATAGCAGGTGAAACAATAATTTTTCAGAAATCATACAAGTTGAGAAAATATCACGCCATCATACTCATCACCACGAACACTGCTCTCAATCATCTGCAGAAAATTATAAATATGTCATATCTACAAGAAAGAACATATTAGATCATCGAATGCATAAATAGAACTTCAACAAGGACAATGGTTCAAATGGTTCATATAGCACAAAAATATAAGGGCAAAAAGAAAATTCAAAGAGCCAAATCGGGTTAGTTGTTCTCCATATGCTCCATATTTCATCATGTCTAACAGAACGAAGTGGAGCAGAAGCAAACTATTCCTCCAACACAGCAACATTCAACAAAAGCTCTCAAAACAGGCTGTGAATAGGAAGATAAATCTATTGGACAGGAGCCCGAAACAGAGACAAAAGTAAACATTTTACTTGAATTTCACAAGACCTTTTTGCAGCTGGCATGTTACATTTAAATGTTGAAATTTCAAACACTTTGCTTCATATTATAAAAGTAGGCATGCATAAATGGTCACTCAGAAGTTATAATGTCAACTTTTTTGCCGAGCAAGTAACTAGAAACATTTCGAAGAAAGAGAGCTCCCAAAGTATTCCAAGACTGAGAAATCAACCTCATATAATTATTATCTTGCTGCAATTATTCCTTATGAAAAATAAAATTACAGTATGACACGAATGAAATCTCACCACAACCATGCATTACAAATAGTGTTTGATAAAAAGGTTGTTCAAATAGCTTAAATAAAAGCTAAGAAGAAAATTAACAATGAAAAGTAATGCTAATCAAACAAATATGAACAAAGACACAGATGAAAAGATAACTATCTCATAAAACTTCATTTTGAACAGAGAGGAAACCATTCAAATACTAGAGGACAAAACCTAAAAACAATTAGAGCATACCAATGTAAATATAGTGTGGCTTCGGCTGCTAAACAAGTTAAAATTGTTCGAACCAACATGGCGATGCTCTGTAAATGTTAAACATAAAATAAATTACGATCCGGAATATGAATCAGATTGGTCAAGTTTGTGATATGCACACAAACTCCTCAAAATAGAGCCATGATAATCAAACAGTATATTTAAAGAAAAGATACTGGAAATAACATGCCTATCAGGTATAAAAGTACTACAAGCATCAATATCCACCAATAACAGCAGTCTGAAGTAAATGAGTGCAATTTACCCAAATGGAATAACATTGAACAACAGAGGTAACAAACGAGAGTGGAAGAGAAAGTGGGGAAGCAAGGACATATTGGTCATTAAAAAGAAGACAAATCTTAAAAATTCTCAACATATATTTGGAAAATATAGTCATTATTTTCACTCCAAGCGTCACATCAGAATATTCACATCCAGCAATAAATAAATCAACATAAAATTGGAGTACAATTTACAAGATGATAAGAAGGCATCTCAGTGATAGAAAAAATACAAGGTAAATGAAAATTTAAAAAAAAAATCATCTGTTACTAGGGCTGTAAACGAGCCGAGCCGAGCCGAGCCGAGCTTTGCCTTGTATATCAACATAAAATTGGAGTACAATTTACAAGATGATAAAAAGGCATCTCAGTGATAGAAAAAATACAGGGTAAATGAAAATTTAAAAAAAAATTATCTATTACTAGGGCTGTAAACGAGCCAAGCCGAGCTTTGCCTTGTCCAAGCTTGGCTCGTTACTATTTAATCGAGCTTAAGCTCGAGCCGAGCTTTCTTTGAGCTTCATTTTTCATGTTCAAGCTTGGCTCGTTACTATTTTAACCGAGCTCGAGCTCGAGCTTATTTCGAGCTTCATGCTTGAGCTCAACTTGTTAAGGAAATTCGAAGCTTAACCTTGGCTCATTAGCTTAATTAAGACTTGACTATTTTTTTGATTTAGTAAAGTATCATTTAAAGCTTATTTAATGAATTACTATCAAGCGTGACTTAACTCGATTTGAGTTTGAGGATTAAAAGAATAATTTAAGCTTGTTTATGGAATCATTAAGGTTTGAGTTCAAGCTTCTTAAAATCTTCATTAAATAAGTTAACAAATAATTACAATAATAACAAAATAAACATTGTGATCTAACTATCTATAAATATTTTTTCCGATATTATTAACGATCCGGTAAATAAGCTTGTTCATGACACTATGAATGATTATATTAGTGATTGTTACAAATAAAATTGGAAATGATACTATAAATGAGCTTTTAATTATACAATAAACAAGTTGTTCAAAAGATTTAATGAGGCAAGCTTGGTGGTGTTCGAACTTGGCTCGTTTATCTTACGAGCTCATTTAACTTAGGGTGTGTTTGTTTGGCAGAATATAAAACTACATGTAATTGTAATTACAAAAAAACTTCAAAATCTGGTGTTTGTTTGGTTGGATTTGAGAATTTGAAAGTAGTTAGAAATGCAGTGTAGATGGATTTGGTTGGTTTTCAAACTACGTCCAAATCGGCCGTAGTTTAATCTCCCACATTTGGGATTTCCATAGAAAGTCACGTGAGACTTTCTAATAAATTTATATATAAATAAAATAAAAATAAAACCATGATATTATTTTATCTTAATAATAAATGGTTACTATTATATTTTTATCAATATAAAAAATTATAAATAGTGTAATATATTTTTTATAATTATAAAAAATAACAATAATTTGTAATGAAGACATAAATTTATATTATATTAAGCAATTATATGCATAATTATTTTGGTTACTATTAATAACAATTAATTGTGTATTTATAATTAATTAAATTTAATAATGACCAAGGTGGAGTATCCTTAGCAATGGTGTTTATATCCTACAAATACATCCAACCAAACACATGTTTTCAAAATCGAGATTTACAAATCCTCCCAAACAAACACAAAATTTTGAAATCCAGCATTTTCAATTATAGTCAACCAAACACCAAAATTTGACTCTCCTGCATTTTCAACTCCAGAATTTACAACTACACTGTGATTGAAAATCTACTGTATTTTCAACTACATCTAACCAAACGCTACCTTAATGAACTAGCTGACCTGAGCTTTTAACGAGCTTTGCCTTCGAATAGTAGTTTAGAGCCCTATATGTGTGACTCAAATTGACAACAACGACATAGTCACATATACACCTTAATATACATACATACATATATATATATATATAAACGAACTCACAACCGAGCTTATAAACGAGCTTGTTCACGAGCTTGTTCGCGAGCCAAAACGAGCCGGGCTTTCGGCTGCTAAGCTTGGCTCATTTATTATTAATCGAGCTTGAAAATGATATTCAAGCTTGGCTCGTTTACAATATGAGCTGAATACGAACGAGCTCTTATCAAGCCGAACACCGAGCAGCTCACGAACGGCTTGGCTCAAATACACCCCTATCTGTTACATACATTTCAATCTTTTTGGAAACCTACAGTTTAGTTCTTGAAGTTATAAGCCTGTCGCTCACAATTTTTTACATTAACTGGGAATTAGTTCATCATCAAATTAATGCATTATGTAACTCAACAAACATTATTTTCAAGCATAACTCTTTTATGGGTTACCTAAATTATCCTCTACAGATTACTTTAAGATTCCATCCAATGAGAACTACAACTATGTGAAAGGGTCGATTTGTTATCTCACTCCATGCCAGGGGCTCTGGTAAAGTGAACTTCTAAAAAGTAAGGAATCGAAGTGGTTCGCCCAATGAACTTCCATGGCATTTTATGTAACTTAGCCATTGATCATGCCCAAACTACATCATTTACTTGCTCACACCAAAAGTGGATATAGGCCCATAGTTGAACATCCCTAATGGAATCGCCATTTAATTCTTTAGACAGATTTATCTTATTTGAGGATATAAATATTTAGTTATTTTTGTCAAACCAATAAATTTATTTTTGGAATAGCTGGTAAAAAATGAAGCAAGCAAAGCTGTAACCAGCATCAAGATTAAAAGAATGGCAAGACTAGAATAGAACCACTCCCCCAACTACAAACAAATAGATTGAATTGATGACTACCTTCACCAGCAGCAATGAATGACAGTGCATGGCCAGGGGATAAAACAACTTCCTCCTTTACTCCTTCCACATAAGTTCCCTACAAAACAGAAAGGAAATAAGTCAAATACAGCACTTTTAAGAATGTTTCAAAAAATGAAACATGCTTTTTCATCTCTTGATCTTTATTTTATTTTATTTTTTTCTTCTTTTTTATTCAATTCATTTATAGGACACCATAACATAAGCATGATATCTATGAACCAACAGCCTAATATAAATGGAGAATAAATTGGGTTCAAACTAACAAAAACCAAACATGGAGCAAAAAAGGCACATCCAGACAAACGGTAAAATACACAAAGGAAATTTCAACATGTAGAATAGGGAATGCCACACAATGAATATTAAGAACGGATTTAATAGTAAACCCTAAAGATTTCTCTTATGGTTAACATTTCTCAACCATGTAATTACATACAAATGAAGTAGATGCCAACCCCTACCACCAGCATGAGGCACAATTTCAAACTACAGGAATAGAATCAAACCAATAGGGTTATTTAAGAGGAAAAATTACTCACATTAGTGATGAAAACAAATACCCACCAAAGAATAAAATTACTATTATTTATTTATTTATTTATTTTTGACAAGAAGATATTACCAAAGTCACAACCTCAAGAATTTCAAAATGGAAGTTATAATAGAAAGAAACAATGTGAAATATATAATAGAAACTGCCAACAAAGAAATTCAAAGAAGCTTGACAAATTGCACAAAGACATTGCAAGCACACTATCAAAATCGAGATCTGTTAGCATGTGAAAAACCATCATACCAAATACTCCATAGAGGAACAATAGACCAGAAGCATTATAACATCGTTACAAACATGTTACGAAATGTGCACACAAAAAGACAACCATCATGAGTAAAGAACATTGTCCCTTTTATTATAGAAATAAGCAGAATTTGGAGTAACATAAAAATTATGAGCATAATTTTTGAAAGCTTATGCTGGTATAACTTAACTTGGTAACATTATAAGGTTTACCCAAGCACCATGGCTGAATCGAGTTATTTTTGAGTTCCAAAAAAAAAAAAAAAAATATCATCCTAGAATAATCACTTGACCCAAAAGATTAATGAAAGAGCATGATTCAAAAAAGAGTTACTTTGCAAGGTACTGCTAGTAAATGTGCACATGAAACCACTGATGCAGCAAAATTAATGATCTTGTATCGTGGATATGCAACACACAATGGCTAGATAATCTTTCCCCTTCATACTTATGAACTGTTGAATTTTAGTAGACTTCAACAACAAAGTATCCCTCAATGGTAAGATCTGCAAGCTCTAATCCATCTTCCAAATTATCACTGATATTCATCTAAGATCCTTGTTTAATTATTTTAATACAAAAATAGCATACACCAATAGATCATAATGTTTGAGTTTGTGATTACTGCTTCACAAAAGATATGGCCCAACTTTCTGCACAAAAGAATTGTGATCTCTATCAGAAACCCGGATTAACAGCATTATCCATACGGTACAGTTCCATGACATCAGCATGAAAATCATATAAGAACCATCAGTCATCAAGAAAAAGAAGCAAAGGAAGCATCTCATCTGGATATGATACAGAACACTCAAATTAACTGAATGAACAAGGCAAGACAAGTGAAGAAGAGACTCAATGAACTCCAACAGTACAAATAATTAGACCACCGTGATGAGAAATAATGCAAAAGCTATGCATCTCAACAAAGCATACAAATCTGACCATCTGCACTCCAGCAACATATAAATCAAATCAGGCTCAGGGAAAATCCAGCACGGTACATACAAAGACAGTAAGCATTAAAATTACTATTTTGGAGTTATTTAATTAGTAATAAATATCTCTATCAATAGAAAAAAAAAAATCACTCAACAAACCCAGGACAAAATGATTTCTGTTACATACCTGAGCATCTTCCCTGACGCGCAGGTTTTGACCAGTAGGATCCAACAAGTCATTTATCACCTGAAATATTATCTAGAGATTAGCACTGAGAAAACAGACAAGTCTGGAAAGCTTCATCAATTTATCATTAGATCATAAAAGAGCATAAGCTGAGAATTTTCATATTGCCCAATTGATAATAAGAAATACTTTTAGCAAAGCACCTGAAAACAAATCATATGTTTAAGATAAATGAATATTATTCCAAACATGCAAAAAAATACACCAACCTCATTGTAAATTTCAAGATACGTCACCCGGAGCAAAAACTCTCTTCCTGGAGTCTGCCACAAAGATCCAACCACCAAGCCATTAACTGGTTAGCATGAATACAAAATTACCTTCAGAAATGAATCTGAATATGTTAAATTGATGATACAACGAAAGGCAACAGTTTCATACAAATTATTGAATTGTTCACAAAGCAAATATTTCCAGTACTTTTAGTTGCAACTAGTAAAAAGAAAAGAAAAGTTCCATCTCTCTAGGTCGACAGTTTATATACAAGATTATAAAAAGAAATAAATAGCCTTGCGCCGTCAAGAACAAACTGAATAATATCCACATACATCTTGAATTATGCTGAAGACATCCTTAATAGCCAATGGTATAATTCCAGGAGAATTCTGATCCCCCTGCATGATCAACCAAGTAGATTAGTTGACTTTCCACATTGAAAATATGGAGAAAAAAGCCGATGAAGTGATATCATATAAGAAAACCAAGCCCCGGCAGTCATCTACCTTCTGCTGGTTGACTAATACTCTAATTGCAAAAGTTGAAGAACAATTTAAGCTGTGAATTAATAGATTAACAATGTGCATAAGAGTTATATTTCAGTAATAAATTTTTCTAGAGATTTATGATTCCAAAATAGATAATAAACTTCAAACCAGAATTTGACATGTCAGGAAAAATGGTAGAAAACCTATAATAAATCAAAAAAAGCATCAATTATTTACTTACAAGGAAAGCAAAATATGGAAGATAGGAGCCTTACAGTTGAAGCCAAATGCAAGTGTCTAAAAACAGCTATTTTCTTAATATGGTTAGTTCTTAATATTTTTTAAAGTTCAAGTGCTCTGTGCTACTTGGAGCTCTCCTCATTTGTGTTTAATATTCAGCATTGGTTTTTATACTACATTCCAGACTATTGAAGACAATAAATTGCAGTTACTGTATCATGGTTAAGATCAGCTTCTCCTGTTCTCTTGGTAAAAGTGCAGTCTCTTCTTCCATCACACCCATTTTCCATAAATCCTAGGAGTCAGTTTTTTAGAGAGCGAAAAATAACATCATGAAGTTGCACGCCACATATAAGGTACTGTTTGAACTTGGCACCGAATAGATAAGAGGTGGTTTTTCTCCCATCTGATTACTTATTGTGATGCACAAATATTGGTTTGCTATGAAATATTCTGCAACTTGGATATATTACAATTATAAGTCTAAACTGGAACAAGCACTGGTGCAAAGACTAAAGAGGACAGCGGCAAAGAAGCCAACAGCAAAAACATTGACAGCCCAAATTACCTTTTATTGACTTCTTTTAGATAATAAATGAACACATCATTGTAAGCACATGATTCGGTCTCATAATATATATAGAGTAAGCCCAAGCATCAACCATTGATTCCACCACTAAACATGTAGGAGTGTGTTGAATTTCTGAATGCTAGCAGAAAATTGGGTGATAATTCAGTTTTTTCAAAACAAGCAGCAACTATAAAACCAAATTGTATGGCTTTCAACCACACAAAAGAGTAGCATAATAGCAACGAATGTTGAACTTACATGCATAGTATGAGTCTTCCCACTACTAGTTACACCATAAGCAAAAACCGTACCTGCAATTCAACAAAAGGGTTTTAAAATCACCATACACAAACATAATGAAAAAAAAGCAGGTTTAAGATTTAAACATTGCAAGTCAGTCTAAACTTTTAAGCCAATTTAGTCCAAGACAAGCTGGAAAGCCCAATTTCAAAGATCATGAGGCATGGTAAAAAAGCAACACTAAGATATAAACAAATGTAAAATTGCATGAGGTTATTACCCATGACAATGCTACGCCTCTTATAAATATCATGCTCAAATATAAACAAAAAATTCATGAAGCTAGTATGTGATCAATAGTTTAATGACGACTAAATTTTGAGATTTAAGTCTCATTCAAATAGTTAATTGATGAAGAAATCTAACACATAGCAAAAGAAACAAACAATTCATATTGGAGACACCATTATCCAATCCATTGTAGAGATGCAAGAGCAAACTTTTGAACATAGGAATTAGGATGTGACAGCTTGCAATTATGATTAATAACAAATCAGGTGAGGATTGCAACCAAAATAAAATAATAGCACAGAAAACTAAAGGTTTTTATGTTGATCACTCCTATCTTGTAACACACATGTCAAACACTCATAACAGCATTAGCATGGGATAGAACTATTGAAGTACACATAAGCCATGGTAAATACCTGTGCCCATCATGGTCCTTGTAAAATTAAACAATCAAGGCTCAAGTATGACGATGAAAAAATTTGAAAGAACTTGCAACTTAACAGAAACTCAAATTTCTGCTTGAGACCATCTATCCAACAATAATCACATTTGCTGAAGAACGGGTGACCTATATAATTTAACAAAAGCAAGAATCAAGATTGCAAACCATTGATTCCCTCCATTGCAGCTTTCACGACAGGCCGAGCAGCAACATCATACACAACCTTAGAAGCTGTGGTAGGACCAAATACTCGGTCTAAAACACAGAAAAGTATATAAGTATCACCAACTTGCTACCATGGAAGCAATAAACTATTGACTCAAATGTAGTTTTAAAGAAAAAATATTCAACCACTTGTCTTAAAGTATGTTTGTTACATGCTGCTTCCAAAAATAAATAAAAGATCAGTGATTTAGATCCCCATGGAATTCATAAAAAAAATTCAAGGTAAATAATTATAAAAAACTTTTCATATATCATATAAAATGCATGCACAAGAGAAAGTAAAAACTTTCCTCAGGGACGATTCATAGAAGCAAATAAGTAGCCTAAAGCTTTTTGTACATTATTAAAGTGCTCTTACTTTAGAGTGATACCAAAGATTGAGGAACCATCCTATCCCCTGAACTTTTAAGTGACTGAAATATTAAGTGGAAGTATACATTCATTGCCTTTAGTCAATGAGGAACTCCCAAGTATCCAAAAATAAATATCTTTAACACCATAAAGACTAATAATCTCACCATATAACCATCAACCATACACCATTTTATCAATACCATAAGATTTGTCCTTCTGATTTGAAGCTTTCACCACCCAAGAAAAACTAATCAATAAATAATGTTTGGTGATCTTATTCATAAATTATCTTTATGAATAAAAAAACAATACTAATCAACCAGCAGCCACATGCTCCTTTACTCTTTATCAAAATTTTAAAAGATAGTTGTAGGGAACAAATTGACAAACATGAAGGTGAACTTTTTGTTGGTGACTTTGGAATGCAAATGATGAAGAGCTTATTATAAACTGTCCTTGATTGTGCAAACAAACATCCAAATCAACTCTTACATGAATGTCATGCATCTAAATTCTAGTGTTCTTCAGTTTGAATACGTCATGATCAAGGCTGCTCCACAGACTAATGAATCATATCAGACCGCCAACAAAATCAAAGACAGTCTTAAGATGTACAATCGAAAAAGATGAATTGATGGTTATCATAATCAGCCCGCATAGATTACAAAGACAGGCAACAAACTGAACTTGCTGATGACAAGTCAAACAGTAGCTCATGACCGATGATTAAATACAACAGTAAAAACATTATCTAGCAGTCACTTTCCGCTCTCGTCAAAACAATAATAAACAAAGAGAGAGAAAGAAATAGGTATTAGGTACTCTTTGTGATTCTTTGAAGAAGATCAGGGACGCAAAAAGAATTTCAGATAAAATTTTGCACATCAATTGAGGGTTTTTTGCTCCAGCAATCAAATCAAATCAAAAGAGAATAAACTTACCAAAAGCATAAGCCGTGGCAGGATTATACTCGTTGCGCACCACCTTATCACCATCAGCATACCACGCGATCTCATCCCCTCGCTGAAACTCCCTTTCACTGCAACAAGAAAAACACCAAAATAATAATAATAATAATAATCATCTCTAAATCCACGAACACCAACAACAGATCTACGATAACTAAACCAGATCCACATTTCCTCACCTCAACGGCCGAAACCTCACGGTAACAGAGATACTATCCCCCTCCCCAGATCTCGCAGCCTCATTCAACTCCTCAACCAGCTCATCCGCAGAAGCAAACCCAACAGGAGCGCGGCTTCGTCCGCGGCTCGGGGTAGCAGATCGCGGCATACCTCCAAAATGCGAGGAAACAGAGGAAGGTGAAGAGCGGGGCATGAGCCTACCATTCATGAAAGAAGACGAAGACGAGGAAAATGAGGTCGACGAAAAGGAGCTCGGCGGGGGCTTTCGGTATCCGAATGGCGAGCTACTCCGACCCCTCGATGTCGAAGGCCCCGCCATGGATGTAGCTCAGAGATGTAGATCAAAGCGAGGGGGAAGGTGAGAATAAGAGGGTGGAGTGGAGTGAAGGGGAATCTAGGGTTGGATGTCACATGCTCGTAAGGTGTAAAGTGGGGGAAAGCATTTGAAAGCAATGTGGACGGTAACGTCACCGCCGGTGAGCAATGTCGACGATGCCGAACAACGGCGGAGAGAGAGAGAGAGAGAGAGAGAGAGTTGTGGTGGTGTTTAAAAAGAAAGAAAGGAGAAGAGGGATAGGATGGGAATTTTAGATAAGCGGTGGCGGAGGAGTGCGGACACCGCAGACCGTTGTAGCTGACGTGGCAAAGTTTTGGTGACCGCTTACGTGACTTTTTTGCCCACGATCTAATTCAAAATATCAGGTTGGATCACTTGAAGTTCCTTCTTGTGGTGACGTGGAAAAGGGGTATTTTAGGGAAAATAGTGGAGAGAGTGGTGGGACTGGGAGGAGATGGATGAGAGGAGGAGCCTCGAGATGCGTGCCGTTGGATGGGTTGGTGGTGTCGATCGCGAGGGTGGAATGGACGGTGAGGATGGATTGAACTGGTTTAAGAGTTTAAACTGGTGGTGGGGTAGTAGGCCCGCCCGCGCTATGAAAACGAGGTTTTGAAAACGAAGGCTTGGAAGAGCGGGAATAACCGCAAAGGGTATCTCTCTCTGTAATAAATTATAATTATAATATATTATATTATATTATTTATTTATTTTATTTTATTTGGAAAGGGTGAAAGGATTTCACCTGGGAGGGGTCATTGGGTAATAATATCAAATCTTTGTTAAAATCAAGAAGAATCAATTGACCGGTGTGATTAAATTATTTTTATTATATATTTAGAAAATTATTTTGGATTGCGTCTAAAGACTCTAAACTTGTTCAAATAAGTAGTATAATATTTTGCGGTTTGAAATTTTTAAAAAAGGAAATACTGTTTGATTTGCTTTGTTAATAATAAAGTCTTCAATTATTATTTAGTCCTTGTTCAGATATTCACATCTATTAAAAAGCTTTAAATTTAGTTATTATGTACATATAATGTTTTTATTGAACTATTTTAAGGGATTTTTTCAAAACAAGAATAATGCTGAGTTTTTAAATGTGAATATACCAAATTTTACATATATATTAAATCAATCATATTTTGAAAAGAAAATAAATCCTCAACTTTTTCAGACATTCCCCTATAGATATGAAATGTACTTGGAATCAAAATTATATTTTTATGTATATTTTATATGCATTGTGATTTTAAAAAAAAAATCAAAAAAAAAACACAAATAAAGTGATAAAAAAAAATTATAAATCCTTTTTATTCATGAAAAATGTTAAACATCCTTTTGTTTTAAAAAAACCAAACATCATTTTAAAAAAAATAAAACACTTAATCTTTTTTTTTCAATAGACAACAAATGCCTCTATTTAAGAGTAAGTCAAGAACGTGCATGTGTGCGGAGCAATACTCAACGCTACCCCATGCCCTCGCCTTGCACAGACATGGGATTCAATCTCAGGTTCTACCCAAAATAAATGTCTTTATGCAAAAGATTCGGTACTAATTAACCAAAAAACCGTTGGTTGCTAACTTTTAATTGTAAGAAAAAATTCAAAATTTAAGTATCAACCTAAGTTTTTCTATCATGTAAACTTCTCGAGCATAACAAGCTAGATGATGATGGGGATCAAACAAAATCAGACCTATCACATGAAAGGACCCAAAGTGTTGGACTAGAACGTAAGAGTAAAACAAAAGTCATGATGATTCTAACTCTAATAATTATTATTTTTAGAAATAAATTAAAATTTGATAGAATCCTTCCTAAATGAGAGACTTATGAGACCGACCAATTGGCCCGTCATATCACAAGCCATGTTGGGAGTAGTAGGTTGTGATTAACCACCATTGACTCTTTGTATTTATTATATTTTTTTAACAATTAAAGATAAAAAAATAGATAAATGGAAAAAACTTAGTTTGGACGGCATTGTTTTAATTATTTACTTCCTATTGGATTCTCAAGGACAAAGAGCACAGGCATTAAAAGATGCTTTACATTGGCTTTGATTGATCTTTATTACCAACCCGCACATGAGGAACTATTTAATCAGTTGGTTGAGTTTAGATTAATTTAACATTTATTGACTAAATTTTGTAAATATTGATAATATAAGATAACTTGTATTATTTATTTATTTATTTTTATACTCGTGGGATGAGACTTGAGAATGACACTCAATTTTGGCATCAATGAATGCGTCTACTATTTCCCCCTCTTCTAATTGTCATCAATAACTATGCAGTTGAGTTATTTTCATGTTATCTGTTTGTGGACAGCGCTAACTCATTGTTTTTTAGTTTTTTTTGGTGTTTTGTTGTATCCACTTTAAAAAAATCTAATTTATTTTTTTTTTATTGTCAAATCCTACTTTCATCGTGGATGGAATTTTAAGTGTCAAATCATATTCAACATGGTTCTCATGTTTTTCATTTGAATGTTAGTTTGTCATATTTTCTTATTTCTTCGGTTTATTTATTTGTATTTAAAAATAATAATAAGGAAAAAAAATAATTAAACAAATGTTATCAACACATTAATCTCTCAAATTCAACTTATTCATATTTATCTTAAAAAAAAAATTGACAAACATTATTTATTAAAAATGCATGCGGAACAAAAGAGGGTTTGTCACTATTGTATTTATATTCAAAAATTAACTGAAAAAGTAACAACCAGATATTTTAATTTTAATTTTATAAATATATTTATTTTTTAATTTCTTTTTTTTAATAATTGACTATATTTTTTGTCAAACAACTAATTTTATTGTGTAAAACTTGGTTTGTTAAATTTTTATTACTCAAAGTTTAAAATATAACCGGTGCAATGATAGTAAAGAAATCTCGATATATGAGAGAACTTACAATTAACACAATTTTTATAGTGCTGGATAAAGAAGCGTAGAACGACAATTAATTTTCAGTTGTGTACACTCTTTATCTATACAACGACTTGTCACATTTGTAATATATATATATTATTGCTTTGGTTATGCAATATCCAAGGCTGCGGGCTTCCACCTACTACAACAATAGAATATTAGAATAAGACAATTCATCGAACATTATAACATAAAATAAATTGAAAACAAACAACGCTTTGCCTTTCATTTAATCCGTACAAAAGTGTGCCAAAATACAATGCTTGATAGAGAATGAGAGAAAATAATGAACAAAGCCATTATTCTTTCTTTTTTATTATAGGTTTTGGCTAGACCTAACATTTTTTTATTTAATATTATTATGATATTTTTATTTTATTTTGATCAGGCCCTTGAATGCAAAGCACCGAACATCCAAATCCTAATCAAAATTATAATAAAGATAAAAACAAGGTTTTGAATTTTTGACATGATATATATATATATATATATATATATTACAAACAACCAAAATATATATTTTTATTATTATGTTTTAATTATATATTAGAAGAAAATTGAGCTCTCGACAATAATGACATGATAACTTAACATCTAATCAATTTTAAAATAATGGATAAAACAACTTTATTATTACTAATTAATTAAAAGTATTTGGGAATTAATAAATTTTTTTAATTTAATGATAAGTGATTTTTGAGTATATTTGCAATTTAATACATTTAAAATTTTGAAACTCCATAATTTAAAACTAAAACGCAAATTTTTAGGAAAAAAAATATATTATTCATTTCTAGTGACCAAATAAAAGGGCATTCACTTAGGGGTGAACTAGTGGGAAAATTACCTAAATGGACTCACTTCCCCACTTCAAATATTCATTTGCTCAAAAATGATTCATCACTTCTCTAATTATAGCATTTTTTTTAATTACTCTCATTTCAAGTTGCCAACTTATTTTTTTTAATCAAAAGTGAAGGAAATAAAATTTTACATAAACATAATTCCCCTCATTTTTCTCAGGGCTTCAAGATTTATTACATTTTTTAAAGATCTATACATACTATTAAAATAGATGTATAATCTACTCCGAAAGTGTTTCAAGGAATAATTTTAATTTTTTTTAATATTTTTTAATAACATTTAGGTTTTTATTTATATTACTTATAATATTAATAATTGAAAAATATTAATTACACATAATTATTTATGCAATAAATATCCATAAGATCTTTAAAATTCAAGGTATAAAATAGTTTTTATGGTAAGAGTTGTTTAATTATATTATTTTATACATGATATTGGCACAAAACTTCTCAAAAAATTTTAAAAACTCTATTGTAAAGGCAGAAAAAATGGCTAGTTAAAAATAATATTAATTTCCAACCTCTCAATATTAGAACTGTTACTTTTCTTGGCTTCCCCGTTTCAAACCACTTTTCCCTTAAACTGAAAAAACAGAGGAGCAAATGAAAACGCGGGAGTGAACGTGGGGAGCTGCCAACTTCCACATGGTGGGGTGCAACTTGTTCTTCTCTTTTCCTTTTCTTTTTTTTTTCTATCTCTCACAACTTGCTTCTGTTTGGTGAATAGTGATGAGCATTTTATATCACATGCATATATATATATATATATATAGATATATCTTTTGTATTAAGCAGATGAAGATTTCCGGGCAAGTTGCATGTGGCAAAAAACATCATTTCATTTAAGAAAAAAAACTCAAAAATTTTAATTTTCAAAAGAAAATTATATTTACTTTTTCTTTTGGTTGGCCAAATTCAACTCCATTGATGAGCTTGAATTTGGGTTGAGTGTAGGCTTAAGTGTAGTTTAATAGGTAATTGGAGTTTTTTTTAGCTTTTTTTTAATGAAGAAAAGTAAATAAATAAACAAAAAATGTGCACATGATATGAATAATAAGAATTTAATATAATTTTAAAAATAAATATTTTAGTTAATCACCGCGATCATAACGAAACAGTTAAGTCAAATTTTTTTTATTTACAAATTTGAGGGTTTAATTCACTCATAATGAATAATTAAGATGTAATAATAAAAACCAATCGTCAAGTTATCTATTGGTAACTTAGCCCCTGTTAAAACTCTTCACAAATAATAAAAACTCGAATCATTAATAACCATAGATTTTCAGGGAGTGTGAGTAGTAATTGTATCTAAGTGGTTTTAGTGCCCATATGTGTATGAATCCTGCTTTCATTAGTTCAGTCAAAATTTATTTGCGTCTTTGTTTTTTTTTAACAGTATAGTCACTCATGGTAAAATAAAAAAAAAATTATAATAAAAAGAATGAATGTTTAAATGGTTTATTCACATTATCAATATAAATATATATTTAAAAATAAAGGAGAAAAAGTATTGATCTATTTGGAAAAATATGAAAGATGTGTGAATTAAGTATTAGTAAATGTTTTGGAACTGGGACACAGAGAGAACGTGCAACTCATCCTGCCAGCAATGATTGGCAACTGTGGTCGCCTCTTGTGCCTTTTTGCTGGCTCTGTGCTACTACCCCCCTACCCAATTATTTCTTTATAAATTTAGTGTGGTTGTCCACACTTATGTCAAGTTTGAAAGGTTTTGTTATTGTTAGGGCATCTATTTGATTTCAACATAAACTATTTGATGATTTCTATATATATATATATATGAGATATGGTTTTTAGACAAGAACATTTATATTAGTTGTTTAATAAATTTGTCGGTGTAATCCCATTCACTGACTCAAAACCTATTCAATAAAAATTTATTCTATATTTTATTGTCTAGTAATTTTTATTATGCCTTTGACCCACTGATTTCTCATGAGCCAAGGCTGAAACTAATACAAGTTGAAAATTAAGAGTCCAATAAAAAAAATTTTCTCTTATATATATATAAATTTAAATTGAAAACCAAAGATTTAAAAATCGAATCGCTCGGTGAACCGGTTGGCCAATTGGTTCACGGTTCAACCTGTCCAATCGGTTCGACCGACCAGTTCAATAGTTTTCCATTTTTTAAATATATAAAATTTTTAAAAAAATCATAAAATTATAAAAAAAAAATCCAAAAAAATCAGAAAAATGTGGGAAAATAAAAATTTAATAAATGTAACTATAAAAAAA
Organism: Dioscorea cayenensis subsp. rotundata; assembly: GCF_009730915.1. NCBI lineage: Eukaryota > Viridiplantae > Streptophyta > Magnoliopsida > Dioscoreales > Dioscoreaceae > Dioscorea > Dioscorea cayenensis. The sequence goes on along the minus strand of NC_052474.1, from coordinate 3,616,361 downwards.
AAAATGAAAGTAGAACATCATCATCATCTCAAAACAGAACAACATGAACAACAACTTGTTTTTAAGTTGAAACAAGAACATCAAAACAATTTACAAGCTTTGGCATTAATAGATCAAATCAACAACAATCAGATCCATAAAGACAAAAACTTGATCACCTCCAAGCATATATTAGATCATATACTTTGAAGAAAAAGATCGCAACTTTCATCATCAGAACCAAATAAATCATGGATCTCAAGTCAGAAATCTAAATTAAAATTCACCAGAAAAACAAACAAAAAATAAACATCAAGACTAGAAACCATAAAGGGAAAGAGAGATATTGCAGAGCCCATGGATCCTCCGTTCTCGCCGTTGTTCTTCTTCTTCTATGTTTTGAGGCGCTCAAGCTACTATATTCTCCACCAAGAAAGCTAGAAATGGTCAAAACTAAAAAGGGGGTGAGAAGTCAGAGATGAGAACCTTGAGATCGTGGTCCGTGAGAGATAGTCTGTGTGCCACATTGAAATTTTTAATTTTTTTAAATCCGGTCCGGTCGAACCGGTTCACCAGTTCCCGGTCTAAATCCGGTTCATACTTGTTCGATCAAGAGCCGGTTCAATTTATATGGCTGAATCGGACTGGCGGCCGGTTCCCGGTTGAACCAGCTGGTCTGATCCGGTTTTTAAATCCTTATTGAAAACCACTTGTTAATACATTTATTTTTAAACAGGTTGATTCATTTATAAATATGCACATATATATTGTGTTATACTTATATATATATATATATAGATAAATAAATACAAGGAAATCTCTCATTTCAAATAATACTTGCAAAAACAAAATTCTAAAAGCCAATGAATTGCGTATAAACTGAGGCTAATTTATAACAAGTTATGCATATGCTGACAATTGAGCCTTGTCTGGCTGAATTTGTTGAATGTGATTGAGAACTAATTATACAAAAGTAATGTTGTTGTACTATCTTCCTGTCAGCCATACAAACATGCATACATCATGCTTGATCGTTCAAACATCATTAATGAAAAGGCCCTACAAATTACAAAATGTGACCATGGTGATGTGATTGGAGTTTAAATGATACCAAACTAACCTCTGATTAGGAGTTTGCTAGTTATTAACAAACACATATGTGTCATGATTTGTAGGACCATTTTGTTGGGTGATGATCCACAGCCAAGTTTATATGATATTTCTTGCATGGGGTGGGTTTCCAATTGTATCAATCATGGTTTTATTTTGCTGTTTTGAGTAGTAAACTAAAACTGTTAAACGAAAAATAATTTTGCCATGCAACTCTGGAGGAAGGAAGAATGACATCCTCTAACAAAAGATCCGTATATAATAAATGAACAGTTTTGTTATGATATCTATACTATACAAATATTCTATTGTTATATATATTACTATAATAATATAACTGATATAAGGATTTGACTATGGATATGCTCAATCATCATTCTTATAATATTACTAATTTTTTATTAATTGATCAAACCCATTTAATATGATTAAATTAATATATAATATTTACGCAAATTTCTAGCCAGCCAATATTTTCATTGTTTTCACCTTTATATAAAAATATTAAAAATCTAAAAAGTGCTTGACTAATTACCTCATTATAAATAAAAATATAATAAAATCACTATACGATAAATACTACTTGGATAGTGAATGGGTTGATTCAGGGTGGAATCCCTGAGTTGGCAGTATTGTTATAATACTATGCATATAGTGGAGACACTGTATAACAATATTGTAGAGGTATTGTACATTCACTGTTCATGGGTCCCCTGTGGAAGGATGTCGTTTCCTTCCCCTCCAGAGGTGTAAGGCAGGAGAAATTTATTAACTTAGTTTGATTCAGACGTGTACATGATAGGAATCTAATTGTCTAATGTGACATCTGACCGAGTTAATAAATTTCTAGAGGGTCATTAAGCTCATCATGAATCGATGACACCTCTCATGCTTATGCGTCACTTGACACCCTATTGTGAGACGGGGCTTGCCGCTTTTTGTATCACCACACATCTTATTCCGTCTCCACTAGACCAATTTATACCCATGGGTTAACACAAGCAGCATATATATATATATATATACATATAAGTCACATAGACCCATTAATTATCTTAATATTCATATTGAACTAGCTTTATATTTTAATCTATTAATTTTTTTTTTAATTTTGAAAAATCCTTTTGAGAGAAAGAAAGCTTCTCACTGGCACCCAGAGACAAACACAATAGCCATTATGCTTCTATGTTTGGAAACACAAACCAATGGAATTACCAAATCAATACCCATTTCAATTTAATGCTCTTAATTAACTCATTCATTCATTTTCTCTACCAATCTTTTTTCCTCCCCCAAATCACATCTCCCCTTTTTTTTTCTTCTTCTTCTTCTTCTTAAAAAACTTTTCATCTACCTTCACAGAGCAAGAGAAACAATGGAAAAGATTAATCTTTTTTTCTGGTCCTTTTGTTTTCTCCAATGGTTTGCAGGTGATTTTCCTCTGTTTTTATTTATTTATATTTATTTTATATATTTTAAAATGGTGATTTGACTGTGGCTGTGGTTTTTGAAGGTGCATATGATCCACTAGACCCAAAAGGGAACATAACAATCAAGTGGGATTTCTTTGATATTCATGATGGAGATGGATATGTCGTATGTTACATCAATCTCTAGTTTATTACCGGAATAATTTTTTCCGATTAAGTTTAAATTATTTTTATTTCAAAATAATGTAATCCATTCTGTGTTTGATTCATTTGGTTTGGAAAATATTTACTATGAATTTGTTTATTATATGTGTGTGCGTGTGATTTGTTTTTTTTACCCTTGTTACTCTATTGCCCAATCTTAGTGTTTTGTTATTTAGAATTGGATTTAAATTTTTTTTAATATAAGAGAAAAATATTCTTACCATTGTTCTTTAACTAAATATTTGCACTCATTTATTCACTTTTTTTTTAATCTCGAAGTAATTTGATATTAGAGAGAAAAAAAAAATTCTTTCTGATTTTCTCTTTTTTAACAAATGGGTGGCATAATTTATTTTGATTTTTTTATAAAATGAAAGTGGATAAATAATTTTGTGAAGAGTACTCAAACGACAATAAAAAGAGAATACAAAAGGTACTTTTGTTTTAACTATTTATTTGTATGAAAGAATGTATTTTCCATTTCCCCAATGTATCTTACTTCTATCTTTGTCATTTTAATATGCATCCACATCTATTGAACTCTGTTCCTTCTCTTTTACATTCTCAAGTTTATTTTTATCTTTTAAGTAAAACATGTTGAATTTAATTTATAAATTCAATAAAGTCGTTAGTTTTAAGTTTTAACCGTTTAAACTGATGTAACAACTATGTTTTGTATATGACGAATGAATCCATATCAGATAAATCATTTGACCAAATTAAATAAATATATGTTCACTTACTAGTTCAGCCACTACTTAGTAACAATAATTATATACATAGCCATGCATGACACTACATCTGTCCATCACTGTCACATCTTTCACTGGTACCAATAATGAATCACTGACCTTAAATTTAAAATCCCACAAATGAAAAAGCTCTGAACTTCCACCACTTTGTTTGCACACAGGTGACAGTGACCATGTACAACAACCAGCTTTACAGACACATTGAAAGTCCAGGTTGGGCATTGGGGTGGACATGGCCAAGTGAAGATGAAATCATTCTGCACATGAGTGGAGCTGAAGCCACAAAACAAGGTGACTGCAAAAGGTTCAAGAGTAATCCTCTGCCACACAGTTGTGAGAGGAGCCCTGTAATTGTTGACTTACATCCTGGAGTTCCTTATAATCTCCAAACAGCCAATTGTTGCAAGGGAGGAGTCATTTCATCCTTGACTCAAGACCCATCTAAGGCCATTTCTTCTTTTCAAATGGCTGTTCAAAGCTCTGTAAATTTCACTGCAACTTCTGGTGCTTTTGGAAGTCCTTCAAACTTCAGCATTGGTGTTCCTGGGTACACATGCAGTAATAATATGGCTCTTGTTGAACCTACCAAGTTTTCTACTGGGAATAGCCAAAGGATACAACAGGCTTTGAGTTAAGTCCTGTAATACTTTGTTTTAAGTTATGTTTGTGTTTTATGGATATAAAGAGTATTATTACTGTTTGATGCAGTGACATGGCAGGTGGTGTGTTCCTATTCTCAGTTCAGAGAATCAAATGCTCCCAGTTGCTGTGTTTCTCTGTCAAGCTTTTATAGTGATGCAATTGTAAATTGCCCTCGTTGCAGTTGCAGATGCCCACATACAGGACTTGCTGGAAACTGTTACATGCAAGCTTCTTCTTCAACCTTATTCTTGTTGCAGTTGCAGAAGTCCATATAATATCATATGAAAATAGTTTTCTTACCATTTCTATAATATTTATTTGTTTATGTATCTGTTTGCTGATGTGGTGGCAGAGATGATGAGCCAGATAACAAATTGCAGACGCCGAATGGAGAAGGAGATGACAAAATAGCGGTGAAATGCACAGAGCATATGTGCCCAATCCAAGTACATTGGCATGTGAAAGTGAACTATAAGGATTATTGGAGGGTTAAAGTGACCATCACTAATTTGAACTTTTTCAAGAACTATAGTGATTGGAACCTGGTTTTGGAGCACCCGAATCTCCAGAACATAACACAGATCTTCAGCTTCAGTTACCAACCTCTGATTGTTTATCCCGGCACCAGTTGAGTTCTCTTATCAGCTTTCTTGATGTTAGTAACTAGTGATATGAATCTATTATAACATGGCTTGATATTATTTTGATTATTTCAGATAGTTCATGCTCATAAACAAATATAGAAATGCACACATTCTTCAAGCCTTCATCTTGCTTTGTTTTGACACGTGAAGTTTATGAATATGTTAAACAGTATCCGGATCGAGGAGAAGAAGAGAAAATAAGAAGAAAATAGGACGGATAAATACAATGTGACAATAATAGCATTCTGATGTGAATTGGATTGATTGATTGTGCAGATGACACAGGATTGTTTTGGGGGATACCATTCTATAATACAATGCTACTGGAACATGGTGAAAGCGGGAATGTGCAGACCGAGATGATACTGCATAAGGATCACAGAGACTTCACCTTCAAAGGAGGATGGGCGTTTCCCCGGAGAGTTTTGTTCAATGGCCATGAGTGTGTCATGCCCTCGCCAGAGACTTATCCTTCTCTACCCAAGGCTGCTGTTGCTGCTGCTGCTGCTGCTGCTGTTCCTGTTGCTTCATCAATTGCACATTTCCTCATCACTGTGCTCCTTTTCTTGTAAATGCTTTTCCATATGTTATATTAAGATTATGCTCTTCATATCACTGACATGAAATAGCAAACCATCACTAGCCAATATGATTGCTTGCTTCTGAATCAAAACTGATTTTTTGCAGTGATGTTATAGAAACAGACCTAGATAGTAAAAAAAGTATGGTTATTATGCAGATATCTATATCTACATATGTATAGAGATATTCATTGTTGTGGCCCTTGAAGTGCCTGGACAATTTCCTTGGCTCTTGATTCAACACCTTTGAGATATTCGGTTAGAATCCTCTGCTGGTATGAACCTCCTTCCTGAAGCCAAGAATACAAGGTGATTTAAACAATGGATCAACCACTCACTTATTTTAGAATTCATTCACAATAAAAGGTACATCTTACGGTGCGAATTAAGATCCTCTCATTTCGTTTATTAATAACAGCATAAAACTCTTCAGGAGAAACTTCTCCATTTCCGATTGTAAGTCCGGTGAGTATCAGCTTATTCCATTCCTCTTCAGGGGCTGTAGTTTTCAATACTCATCAGACAATGCAGAATTATAAGGGGTTGCCATAAGAGCAAAAGCATTTTTTTTTTTCTTTTTTGTTTTTGAGGCAATAGTTGAAGCATTAAAGTATGTATGATGTATCAGGCCAAGAGCAATGTTAAATTGATCATAAATAATCCCCCCTTGCTAGATTACCTTCAAGAATAGATTCAAGGAACTTTTCTGCCTTTAAAACTTCTCCTCCTGCAAAATTTATGTGGAGAAAAACACACATTACAAAAAAATGATCATCTTTCAAGTTACATCATCAACCACTGAACCATTGGATAATCTAATGATTAAAATGAAAAAAAAGAAGAAGAAATCGATCAGTTGAAATGCTGCTTGTATCAAATACTAATGAGGTTTCCATTTGCACCAGATAAATTGAGAGTATGAAGTATAGTTTGCATAGCCCACCAAAACTATGCATACAAGAAAAAGAGGCAAGAGTTGTGGGATCAGTTCTAATGAAATTTTACCTTTGTAGGCATAGCTGCGTTTACAAAGAACTTTAGAGGCATATATCTGCAAGACCTTCTGCAGCATGGCCACAAGTCCTGGCTTATCGCCATCTTCTTTTGCCTACAAATGTTGTGAGCTTGTGATTAACAAGTACTCCCTTCATTTTGAAATACAAGTAGTTTTGAATTTTTTTCTTCCAAAATAATTGTTCTCGTCTTCAATTTTCAAAGGCATATAAATAAAGCCAGTCATATTCATAGTCCCAAGACTCCCAACAAAAAGATATATTTTCAACAAACGGGTAGTTTAGTAATTTGATTAATTTTTATTCTAAATTTTAAAAAAATTAATGCCACCCTTAATTTTTGTGGAAGATATTTAAACGACATGTATTTCAAAATCGAGGAAATAATATACTGATGAGAAAGACATAGCTCATTAACCAAACCAACAAGGACATGCGTCCGTCCTGCACAATTTACCACATAGTTACTCTTCCTTGATTTGGAGAGTTGGCAAGATATTGAACTTTAAGAGAGACCAAGATTTGGAGAGTTGGCAAGATATACTTAAATCTAGATTATCTAACCATATCAAGTTGCGGACTTACAGACTTAAAGCATAAAGAGGCAGTTCAAGAATCTTTATTGTACTTGGAAATTTATTATTGAGAAACATCCATACTTGCCGCAATTGGGCATTGACCTCTGAAAGAAACCCTTCATCCAGTTGTCCTTCTTGTTCTCTTCTTGTTAATTCCTGGAGAGCCACTTGAGTTTTAGAATGAAAATCATAAGAGATGAATGAATCTTTTGGGAATAATAAAATGCAAAAGTTCAGTGCAGAGGCAGTATAGAGACAACCCTATTTCTGTGGAAGATAAGAAGTGTGACACAGATACAACTCATACAACACTTCTATCTGCAGCATTTTGCACAGAAGCGAAAGAAGAGACATAAAGACATGAACTTTCTTTGCCTAACAAAAATCCAAGAATACGCTAAGGTTTCAAATAAGAGCACAGATGGAGTAGGTTATCTAAAATTTTTGTGATATTCATTTCAGAAACAAAAAGGTTTATACATCATTACAATGTATAGAGAAAACAAAAAGATAGCAGTTCATTTGTGATTACACAACAGAACCAGGAGTGTAAAGTACGAACCACAAACAAAGGAATATGGCTCACCATGCATGGATGGTTCCAATGGCTCAACCAATAATCATGGGTGACTCTAATTGCTGTAGATACTCATTTTCTTCTTAACCATATCAAAATGAAATATCATAAAAAGAGAAGAAGAAATATCAGGAGATGGGGACATCCCCGAAGCACTTCAACATTATCTTTCACTATTTTTTAGAGTTACAATAACTTACTTTTTCCATCAATATGAGGCCTTCAGGATCTTTAGGTGGCCATGAAGTTTCTTCAACGTCATCAACCACAGGTTTCAGGATTGCCTTGAGAATATCAGTAGCAGATTCAATTTTTTCCTGAAAGATAAAAGATACGTATGGTGCATGCTTAATTCAATCATTTGTCTAAAGTGAAACAATAGATGTACATGTAACAATAAAGCATTCATAAACATATAAGTAAAGATGCATCTGGCTTTGTCTCACCAATGGGGAAACCTATCCCTGTAACACTTCCAAGTTGCAACTTTGCTAATAACTATGGATGTAGAGTGTATCAATAAACCTTTTTTTTTTCTCTCCCTACGTTATGATATTCAAAGAGAGAAAATTCTGTTTGAAATATGATAAAAGATATGAAACACCTACAGTAAGTCTTTATGCTAGAAAAAGGGGCAGACAACTTGAAATGGCCATAAAAGATTTCACAGTTCCCGGATGGCAATACAAGTATACAACAGACAATACAGAGTAGAGACCTATGCAACAAATAAATTGCTCAAGTAGCGTTACTGCTTATTATGTTTAAATAATCACAAAAATCTTAAAAAATTAGAAAAGTAGGTTTCTGAAGAATGACTGAAGTATAACTTAAAAAATAGCTCAAGTTTCCTCCTTAAAAGAAGATTCTATTTTGCACCTCTTATATTTCAGAACTGTAAAGCATTTACAGCTCAACTACTTCATGCACATGAGTGATGGCAAAAAATTATAAAACCTACTGATTGAAAAGATACAAAACCTTACATGGGCCTTATGAACTACACAATCAACTATGCTCATCACTGATGCGGCTAATTCCTCGTAGTCTTTCTGTCACGTACAAAAATCAGATTTCCATCACAACAAAAGTAATAGCTATTGTAAGGAAAATTGACTCTGAAGTAAAAAATTGTAACTAAGAAGAAAACCATGCTTTATCATCATCAGATTTGCATGAGTCTGATCTAGCAGCAAGTCGGATCCAGAAGTCCTCATTGAATGCAAAGATATTTTCAACCACAAGCTTTTCTAGCTGTTTGGAGAAAAAGGGATCCATCATTAATCTAATTGATAAACTTTAAAGACAGCTTTCTTTAAGTAGTTATGAGGCATGACTCCTCAATTAGCTGAATTTCAAATGAAAAGAAAAGGCACAAGTGCACACTGATATTTGAAACCATTAATTAAAATTTCTGCAAATTGCTGGCATAGCGCGAAATTTTAGATGTTTTTGTCCTAAATGGATACGCTCTGATAAAAAAGCTACAATTTCAACAAGTCATCCCATGCGAAGTGTTGGAAAAGCCTGAATTAGGACCATGATTTGAGGGCTCAAAATAATGAATGACTAGTCCAGTTTTGCAGCAGAGATGTTACAGAAAGAATGGAAACTTTGAAAAAAAGGAAAGATATATTCTTGGCTATGGTCACTGTAATACTCAACAACAGAGCTAGGCAGGCAGGCAAACACCAAACAAAGAATATTATTCCACTTACTTCTCTAGAATTTGACTCCCTTAACATGTCAATCAGTCTATCAACTTCCACAGTTTTCTTAAACGATTTCTCAGCATCTTGATTCACCGCAAATACTAAATTTCTCCTGTTCATAGATCCAAACATAGAATTCAACATATTTAGCTCTTCACAAGATGCTTAGAAGATAAAGAAAGCGAGAAATATCAATAAAGAGAATGCTTTCCATCAAACAAACATCAGCCAAATCAGGACGAACCTCCTTCTGGACCGAAAGGGGCAAACTAAATGAGGAAGCCTTGAAGCAGCATCAATCCCTACATTCACGATAAATACCCTACTCGAATGGGGGAGAATCTGAAACACAAATCAAAAGCATCACAAAACGAGAAACAAAGATCATCAAGCAGTGAGCTTGGAGAACGATGCAGGGAGGAGACGCAATGGGGTTGACGGCGCCGAAAGAGAGAGACAGGAGTCATTGCCTGATGATGGAGGGGAGGAAGACGGAGGGATCGGGCGGCAATCGTCGAAGCAGCGGCCATTGCCGCCATTGGTGAAGGATTGGGTGAGCTCGGTGGAGCGGGAACGGGAGCTCAAGAGAAGCCCCAAGAAATGCGATAGTGTGTTGACGTGGCGGCCCATCAGTGGGCATTTAGTGAGCGAGCGTGTGCCACGTCAGACGTGCGTATTTTCACGTGGCAGAAAACTATTGATCCTTGTAGGCCTGACCCACCACAATATCTATTGTTTTGGTTATTTTATTTTTTTTTAATTATATTTATTTTAAATTTATTTATTTAGGAGAAGTTTGGTTGTCATTAAATGAATTTACATGTAAGTGAAATTACAGTATAAGTGAAATTGGTTTGCTGTAATTTAAAATGTTGTATTTGTTTTTTCTTTGTTTAGTTTGATATAAGTTGTGAGGTATAATTACCACGTAAGTGAAGTGGTAAGATTACCCCCTATCACATATTGTTAATACTTATTATTTAATATTATATATAAATTTTTTTAATTATATACTATGATTCAATTTTATTTTTAAAAACTATTTAATAATAAAAATAGTGAATTAATTAATTAATTAATTAATTAAAATGAATTAATTAATTAATTAATTAATGAATTCAATTTAAATTAAATAAATAAATTATCTATAATGTTTTAAAATATATAATTTTAAAAAAAATATTTTTACTATAAATCCAAATAAACAATAATATTTTTATACCACAAAACATTATACATATTTTCATTCAACAAATAAACCAAAATCACACTCACCATGTATATACAATTAATTGATAACTTAATAATAAAGTATTTATCAGCTAAGAATTTATAGACAAGTGATTTTAGTCTCACTACGAAAAATATTAATGTAGTACATTTAAAAAATTTTGAGTTCAAGCTTTCTTAAATTTAATGGCAATAACAAATTCTCAATATCACAGAGTGAGGGTGCATTAACTGAATGTTCAATTCCCATGAGCTAGATATTCAATGGTTTATGGGTCCATTCTCTAAACGTTAAAAATAAATAAATAAAATAAAATAAAATATTTATTAAAACCGCCCACCCACTGACGGGCGGTCAGCAACCAATTTTCCATGTTATTATTAATTTCTTCGCAAATACATATACAATCTACTGTTATTGTTAAGGAACTGTACTGTTCACCAAATAATTTGTATTTGGTTTGTTCAAATGCTCAAGTTTGAGTATATAATTGGCTTGTAAATTAAAAGAACTCGAGCTCAAATAAATAACAACTCAAAATTCAGAAGTGACTGATGGATTTAACTCTTTTAATTTGTTTAAAAAATAACATCAGAACAAGGAATCAACCTCTCAAAGAAAGGTCTGTCTGATTTTATTAGTACTTGATTAATGCCCGAAATCATGAAAAATATGATAATAAGGAAGAAATATCAAAGATGATAAATCAAGACTTAAGCCATTATTGAAATAGTTTGCAGCTTTTGCATTTGTAGATATATTGAGTCCCAAATATCCATGTGTAATCACTGGCATAAACAAACTTTCCCACTTTAAAGAATTATCTCTTCAATCCCAACATCAGAAGCAGTAATCCAAAATAATCAAATCTGTAGAGCAATCTCATAAATTTCAGCTTGCCTTCATCCCATGGTGGATATCTGAATGTAAATTCAGTCCAAAAATTTCTTCTAAGAACTGGTTTTGCATGGCTGAACAATTCAAAAGAGAATTTGCCATGGTAGTGTCCGAAACCACTGGCACCGACTCCGCCAAATGGTATTGTATCACAAAGATACTGCAAGACAACATGAACCATGATCACATTAATTTTCTACTGGCTCTTATTGCGTAATACAATACAAATACATAAAGTAATATCCTGATATATACCTGTACAATTGCGTCGTTGAAAATAATGGATCCTGAAGATGTCTCCGCGACAAGGCGATTTTTGAAATTCTCATTGTGTGTGAAAGCATATATTGCAAGAGGTTTAGGCTTACCCCGCAGAAATCCTATGCAATCCTCGATGTTTTTCAGCTATAAGAGAGTGAGAAATATCAGATAAAAGGTTATTGCAGATTGATTGGAAAGTCGGCAATGGCTAGATGTTCACTTACAGTAATAATTGGGAGTAATGGACCGAATATCTCTTCTGTCATGATCTCAGAATCGAGTGGTGGATCGACTAAGATAGTTGGCTCGATAAACCTTTAACATTTGAGAATGGAAAGCTTTAGTTTTGCGCCGAACTTTAGTTTAAGAAGGGTGAAAATAAACACTGAAGGTGATGGAAATTACAATGTATCTGAGTCAATTGAACCACCATACACAATTGATCCTGCAACCTCAGGATCTTTCAGAAGACTGCTTAGCCTTTGAAAGTGCTGCTTGGTAACAATCTTCGTCATGTATTCGCGTTTTGGATAAAATCTTTTGATTGTAGCCTTGAGTAAGTCAATCTTTTCAAGCCGAAAAAGAACAAAGTGAACAAAGTTATATTGAAAATTCGGAGAAAACATCCAACATAATGACATTGGAATGGAAAAAAATTTGACAAATTAGTAATGATACCACGACTGATAAGAATTTCTCTTCCACAAAGAGATAGTCAATTCCGATACAAGCTTGCCCATAACAAGATCCCCATTTTCCCCCAACCACTCGATTAATGGCTGTCTAATGTTCAGAAAAACACAAAAAAACAGCAATCACAATTGTAATTTGTAAAGAATGTTTGCAAAAGCTTACTTTCTTGTTATTCCTCAATGAAGCATGCATGTAAAAGCAGAAATTAATAAAAACTAGAAACAGAATTTCTCACCTGCCTATCTGTAGACCTTGATAGAGAATCAATAATGGCTGGACATTTCCCTCCAAGTTCAAGAGCAACTGGTGTCAAATGCTTTGCAGCAGCAGACATAACAATGCGTCCAACTCTACTGCTACCTGCTTAGTTTTTTAGTATCACATTATACATGCCAATTCAAGACATCTGTTTTCATACAATCATATACACAAATTTTACCAGTAAAGAAGATTTTATCCCATTTATACTGCAGGAGTTGTTCTCCAACTTTTTGGCAACCCTGGACAACCTTCACTGATTTTTTGTCAAGATATAAAGGAATGTTTTTTGCTAAAAATTCAGATGATGCAGGAGCAATTTCTGAAGGTTTCAGAACAACAACATTTCCAGCAGATAAAGCTCCAATCAATGGTTCCAAAGAAAGTCCTGCAGTAATAGATAAAAAAGCTCAATGTCATCTAATTAATGCCGTGGACCACAGACTTGAGTTTGAGCTTTATGTATCATTTACTATTCAACCAAAAAAAAAGTAACCATTTAATAATGACACCGACAGCAAATTCATTCACTGCCTGCTTCAGCATCTGAAAATCTATGTATAATTGGGAGAGATTAGTGGAGAAAGACAAAAACTGTGTTTTCATTTCATTGAAGATATGCACCATCTTGCTCAGTGAGTTGTTGTGCATGTCAAGCAATCTCCAGCAAATAAACAAGTCATTCAAATGTGAATTTATGAACACTAAAAACAACCAATTGCTCTGTTTCTTCCATTTAAGTATTGAATAGTTGAGAAAGATAAATTCCAAAGACAAACCTATGGGGAAGTTCCATGAGGAGAACAAAAGCAAAACCCCCAGAGGCTCCGGCACAATCTCCGCCGACGAAGGGAACGCAGCCAACGGAGTATATGCCTAAAACAACAACAATAACAACAACAACAACAACAAACATAAAAAAAAATACCAATCATCTGCTACCTTCTTTCCAGTCATCCATGTCTTCAAATTATCCAGTGCATAATCCACAGACTTTATCAAAGCACCTATCTGAACACCAACACACAAAACAAGAAGAACAACATCAAAAGAAAAGTCTTAAAACATGAATTCTCTGTTGTTATGAGACAAAAATCAATCACCTCATCCCTGAAGACCTCAACATGATGCTTGCCAAGGTCTTTATGAAGTGCCATGAAGATGTCCTCCTCCTTCTCTTCCAATAACTTCAACAGTGATTTCAGCTGAGCTTTCCTCCATTCAAAACTTCTCGTCTTCCCTGACTCAAAAGTGTTCCTCAACTCCTTAACAAGCAAGTCCAACTCCACTGACTCCATGAACTCCACCTCTCTCTCTCTCCTTAAACCTCTTCTTCCTTTGTGTGTATTAGAGTTGCTGAGAAGTTGGCCATATATAACAAGAGTTGTAGTGATTGGTTGAGGAGCAAACAAAGAAGCATTAAATTATCACAACGAGGTGTAGGTGTCATAACTCAAAGCGTTGCAAGGCTAAATCACCCAAACGGTTACGCTGACAAAAGTATGGATTTGACAAGAAGCATCCAAGAAACTATTTTAAGACAACATGAGCAAAGAATTTAAATTAAAAAAAATTGATTTTTTTTTAATGAAATTTACTTTTGTTTTAAAGGATGCAGTGATTAATGATGAATGCAGCGGTGGGTTAATTAATGGCAAAAGCTCTGTAAGAACCTTGGGGGCACACTTTGTATTTATTTATTTATTTATTATTTTTAATAAAATAAATAAACTGAAAACACATTAAAAAAAAACCAAAATAGCACAATAAGTTCCAAAATACAAAACAAGGAGAATGAAAAGATTGTTGGAAGAATGACAATAGAACACAGAATATATAATATGAGTTCACTGGAGGTGGATACAACATGAAATACTTGGAAATAAAAAGGCCCCAGATGTAAAGTAAGTTAGCTGGTGACAATATCATGATTATCATTACGGTTATACTCATGCCACAAAAAATGTATGGGAACATAATACTCTTTTTTTACCGCAATAAATGGCTCCTCTATTTTTTGCTTTTTAGTATCAAGAACCGTAGGCACCTCAATATAAATATGTGACTAATTAATGAATATAATGAGAGAGTTCTAAAATTAAAATTACATTTATTTCTATTAAGTCAAATTTGTCAAATAATTGGTGTTGCAAGTAGGGATTAAGATGCTCTATGCAAAAGACCAAGACCTTTGTACTAGCAATTTTATAGGCCTGTCACTGAATTTGAGATCCGGTCTAATCCTAAAATCAGCGCAAAATGATATTAAATGGATACTACGATAGGACAATTGATGCAAAGGTGATATGCGGTTGTTGGTAACTTGTTACAATCTCTACCATAAAGGTTATTCAAATTATGAATTTTGTTATACTAAACTAACCACTTAGCCACATTAAATTTCCAATGATAAGAGCTCTTTAGGATGATTAGAGTCATCCTGCATCATTGCCCCCATCATTTAGAAACTTATAAAAAAAATTGAATTAAGAGTCTACCAGTTGGTGTCAATTTCCAAGTTCTGTTGTCAGACTTCATAGGGAATTCAATTATGAAGTACTACACTCTTCAAGTCAGGTATACCTTACTACACAACCTTTGAACCAATTGTTGTGCCAGAAAGGATCGAGTGTCTTTGCATAATTGTTTTCAGGAAAGCATTGTTGTACTGGTAAAACTTTTTTTAAAAAAATCAAACTTAAATGTTTAAAGGGATTTAATACAAATTAGATTCTGGGAGACTTATATTTTTGTTAAATGAAAATCATAATTATATGATAACCTTTCCCCATGAGACTGTAAGTTACACTTCATCATCAGAAATTGCTTTTTTTTTTTTAAAAAAAAAATCAGTCTCTTTTATTTATGAAATGATATCTTGAAACAAATTTGCATTGATAACTAAAGGACAGAAAAATGAGTGGTAAAATGATAACAAAATCTCACAATTGGAAATTACTAAAGAAATAAAATAACTTGACATAGAAAAATGGTTATCAAACCAAACGTGAAGACCCACCAAACAGATATTAATTGATGAAAGCAATGCTCCAACCAAAAATTAATTGTTCTGATGCTGACTCATTAATAAATCTTGTGATATAACTAACTTTACTCTACTAATTAGTTCTACAGTTTCTTTTATTTTTCCTTAGAAAAATAAAATTAATTCTCTTAGTTTTAATGAAGAAGAAAATATATAAAAAAGATATATATATATATTGGGATGAAAATAATTTATCTCTGCTCTATTACTTTGGTTCATATCCAAGTGTTTGTTTCTCAGAGCACATGAAATTCTCATCTAGTTTTGTCAATAATATATACATGATTTTGATAATAAAGTGAAATACCACGTCATTACAAGGATTATGAATGAAAGTGAACTAATAATGACTTTTTTGGGCATCTTGTATGCATCCGCATATTTTTAGGACATGGAAAAGGATAGAAATTTATTAGCTTTTACTCCTTGGACTATTTTTACTTGTCCATTTTAACTATAAATTAAATTTTTTTTTTGTTAAAGTTAGTTGTTAATGTAAAATTTATAAAAAAAACTATATTAATTTTTCAAAATTACCTATATTAAAGTATGATTTAATAGAATGTGCAGTTGAATGTAATTTATTAGAGTTGTAGAAGTATATTAAATATAAGGGATAAATTTGAAAAAAATAATATTTAATGCTTTATAGATTCTTTTAATTGACAAGCAAAAAAATAAAAAAAAAGTTTTAAAATGAGACAAGTAAAAAAGACCGGAAAGAGTATTAAATTAGTATTTTTAAAGGATTTATTTATTTATTTATTTATTTAGATTAAGGCATCACAGCTTAAATTTCCTCTTGAATATTATATTTTAATATATTGAATTATATTAAATTTTGATTTAATTAATACTCATTAAAATAAATAATTTAAAATTTATTTTTTATTCATATATATTTTTTTTAATTAAAATTTGTTACTAAGTATGTTTCTTTAAACTATCAATTTTTTGGTCTATTTGTACTGATTCAGCGTAGGGTATTCATACTACATGAAGTCACAGGTGTGTTAAAGTATGAATTACACTCCTACAAATGCCCCTAATATGTTTGTTTAAATTTCGTCAAATATATATATATAATATTCTTAAATATTAATTGTTAAATAGAGACCATAAATGAAGAATATTAGTTACCATCTTAATAATAAAAGGATGATAACTCTCTCTCACAACAAGTGGCGTGAGCGATTTATTCACTTTGTTTTAATAAAAAAAAAAATTTAAAAGAAGAAGAATACGGGAATAGTCAAGTTGTTGCATTGTAATTTATCCACTTTAAAAAATATATATATTTACATATATATATATATATATATGGTGTCGTTAGCGTCTCATTGTATCAAACATGTGAAGTTGGCCCCATGTTGATTGAACCACCATAAATATATATTATGCCACTTTCATGACTCATTCTACCCCCAGTACTTCTCCTCAAAGTATTCATTATATTTTGTCATCAATAAAAACAATATGCAATTTGTATATCTCTATTGCATTGCAATAAAGCTTGCCCAATTCTACTGTACTCCTCTGTTTTCTTCTTTTTAATAAATTAGTGGTTTATCCACTTTATTAAAAAAAAAAAATAAATAAAGCTTGCCCAAAATTTTAGTTTCAATTCATAAAACCTCTCCAACAACTTGAATATTCAAATAATCATGGCATGCATGCATCATTTTCTAGTTGTTAGTTGGTAATTACTGCAAGTGCTTAAATATGTATATATATATATATATATACTTAATTGTGCATTTAATATTCCAACCACACTCAATAAAGTTGTAGCTAAATAACATAAGACATTGTTGATTTGTTAAAAATGAAAAAGAAACAGTCAACCATTCAAATAGATAAATAGAATGCAGAGCTTAATTACTAATTAAATATGAAAAAGACCACCGAGGACAATGCTGGAGTTGAAATTTAATGATCATCAAGGTCTTGTATCAATTAATCAGGCAAGGCTAAGATCATGTGAGTTGAATCTAAAGCCATGAAGATTAGGTTGGTTGGGTTGAAGCTGGAAGGCAAACAAGTGGGAAGCTCCGTTGGCCAGTGCTAGCTCTTCTTCATAGTTGTTGTGGCCCTCACTCAAATAAACATACTCTGAACTCTCATCTCTCATTTCCTGTACTCATTTGCAGCAGTTAAAATATAATCAGAACTCATATCATTCTATTTTTGATGTTGTTAATAATAAATTTGTAGAGATGTAACAGGGATAAGAATAAGAATTTACTGACCAGTTCATGAAGTAAATTTCTGTATGCTTCATGGGAGTTTTTTAACTGCTCACAAGGAAATAAATCAGTACAATAGTGTGATAATTGATGACAGAGTACTGATTTAGCTGAACTGAAGTTTTTTCTTATATTGGGAAAGACTTTTATTTCTGTCAATTCATATATATGGTGTTATCACATTGTTTATGAAATAAATCATTTTGCAGAAAAGTTGGAAAGGTGCATTTTCCTATTTTTGTAGTTGGAAAGGTGTATATTCCTATTTTTGTCAATTTAAATAGTTCAGACTCACAACAAAATAAATTCATAGTTTTATTTTCTAACTCAACTAATCAATGATTGAAGACTCATATAAAAAAAAAGTTGTCAGTATATATACTTGCTGTGAACTTGAATTAATCCTTATCCTACAAAATATCAAGTTTCAACCTTTGGGATTTCTTTAGCACAAGTGACTAATTTAAAGGTTGTGTTCAGTTTGTGGAAATGCAGGAAAAGAAAAGAAAAAACAAAAAGAAAGGAAAGAAAGAAATTTAATTAGTTGGGTTGGATGAAAGAACATCTGATCTCTAATCAAATGAAGACATCCTAATGGTTTTGCATATAACTCACATCCACTAATCCATGAAGAAGTCATTGAAATACACTCTTTGAATTGAAGTCATTTTTGGGGTGCGTGAGATGTGTTTGGGAATGAAATAAATAATTACATTAATTAACCACATGAGCAACCTAACATAAAGCAAAGCAAGCATATTATTTGAAATCAATTCAACTTAAAAACTTAAGTTTATGAAAGACCTATGTGATGAGACTATTAGTTACTCTAATAATATTTACGTTATGTATCAATATTGCGTTAGTTTTCTATTGTATATATTATAATATAATTAAATTTCTACTCTTGTATATCATTACTTGTTCTCACAGTCTTGTTTCTTGCAAAACTACCCTAGTTCATATTCTTAATTTTAACATAATTATGAACTCCTGATTACTTATTGCCATCTTCCAGTGAATTATTTTTATTATTCACTAAAATTCAGCCAACCTTTTAATTTGATATATTGATCTTAATTTCACTGATGAGAAATCACTGATTTTCATTGACAATCTTTTACCTTTGATTCCTAAAAACACTTGTCCACAACTATCATATCCATTGAAAGAAACATGTTACATGTTTTCCATCAAGGAATTAATCTCTCTTCCTTTGTAGTGTCCTTATTTCTAATTTTACTGTTTTCCACCTTGTTTATGTGACTTTGTTTGGTATGCTAACATTCAATTGCTACTCAAAGCATTTTAAATCATCTTAAAATGTTTAACAAATCTTTTATGCTATGTTTGGATGAAAAAAAAAATTACGAAAATCAAGAACAACATATATACAGATGAACAACTTTCATATATCTATTATCTTTTGTCAATTAATCCAACATATGAAAACAACTTATTTAAATAATTAAATGAACAAAGATAATAATTAAACCATCTAATAAAAAAGATTAGTCTAATTACCTTCTTCTTGTAAGTATCTGTCTGTGTGCTAATCACATGATACTGCCAAAAACAAAAACAAAAGCAAAGTATATACACATGATTATCCATCATAAGAACAAAACATCTTGTTCACATATTCATTCAAATACCACTACTAAAAGTAAAGGAAAAAAGAGATGAAGATCTCTTCTTTTATCTGTAGGATTATGACATGCACCACTATACTGTCTCGAACAAACAACTTTAATCATGTCTATTTATTTTGTGTTTTGCCTTTTCATTCCTCAGCCCAAAGGATCAAACAAAGAAGACAAAGAGGATGGAGCATGCAGTTATCCAATGGGCACAAAACTTCTCAACTTGTCAAATAAAATGAGCATCAAGTTTTTACTAAGTAACAAAAGTGTGTGTATATATATATATATACCTTTCTATTCCTGACAAGCTTTAAAGACTCATCCAAACTTTGCTCAAGACCGCGCAGTTCCTCCATGGCCAACCCTTCAGTATTTTCACCCATCCTCTGCCTGTTCATCAACCATATATATACATATATAATCAAGAACAACATACATAGAATTATAAACAAGACCTTATTTCCTTCCTGAGGTTGTGGTTGATTTCTTGCAGATGCTTCAGAGTGTTGTGCATTTTCTACTCCCATAAAAAACACACCATAAAAAACTTTACCAAATGGATACAAAGAAAAGAAGAAGAAGAAGAAGAAGTAGAAGTAGAAGTAGCAAGACATTGCCTCATATTGAGCACTCCACAGGTTAACACCAGAAACTTGCTGGTATCTATCAAACATCCTCTTAATTCTATCAGATCAAGGAAACAATAAAGGAAGAAGATTCAAGTTCAGTATTATGGGTGTCCAAACTAATACATGAAAGTATGACAAATGGATGCACATACTCAGTGGAAGGGCTGCAATACTCAGCAAACTTGCCAGTGCTGGACACCATGATAATTAAGACCTCAGCATCACAAAGAACAGTGAGCTCCTTAGCCTTCTTCATCAGTCCAAGGCGCCTCTTGGAGTAAGTCACCTGCCTGTTTGTAGGGTTCTCTATCTTCTTTATCTCTATCTTCCCCCTCCCCATCCTCTCCACCACTCTGCAACCTCATGAGTAGTCATGGACAGGATATATAATGCTTGATGATGAGAAGAGAAACAAAGAAGAAGACATTGATGGATGGGAGGGAATTCCATTAAAGGTAAGGGAGGCTAAAAGATAGAGTACCTATAAAAGGTAAAGGTTTCCAACATGCAGAGAGGGGTAACATGTGATGTCTTGCCTCTATTTAACAGTCAGTCACTTGTGGGAACTACTTGGTTTACCTGCATGAACTGGAAAGAGAGGTAAAAATACAGTTGTTATATGATGGTGCAAGTTAAAAGCATATAATATATTATTGTTTTCAGTGTATTTAATTAGTGTGATCAATATCTATCTTCACAACATGCTTTGATTCCTTGTCTTGTGTGCTTTTTTACTTGGTGATTCCCCCTTAAAAAATTATTCATCTTCTTTTTCTCTTTCACTTGTGTGATCACATGCAGTGGTGGTCCTCCTGAACAATGGAAAGCTTCTTTCTTCTCAACTTCAACTGCCCACTTTCTTGGACTGTCAGCTCTCAAACTTGAAGAAATAGAAAAGTCTATCAATTTAATAGTGATTGGTTCAAATAGTATTTAAAAGAGTTAGAAAAGATGCAAATGCATTGATTGGCAAGTGTTCGAGTAGCTTTATTAGGAGCCATTGTCAAGGTGTTAAGAAATGGTAAGCATGCTCATTGGTGAAGAGGACACTGTGACTTAGCTCCCATTATTCCTTTGTCTCCACAACCATACTCCTTAAAGTCACTCACTCAGTCACTCGGAAGAAAGTCCCTTGTGCATGTGGTTTCACTTTAGTGACAAGTTGTTTGTGTCTCCATTGGTGTTTGTTTCTCATGTTCTTTTGGCTGATCAAGTATTTAGCATTCATTCTTTGGTTTTATATTAAGCTTTGTATTTAGATTCAGGCCATATCATGTAAATATGTTAATATATCAGGTAATGTAAAAAGTTGTTTGCAAGATGTAAAACTATAAATACTCACCTTTAAATGTGAATGCTTTACTCATTTGCATGCTCATTTAACATTGGATGCTCTTCATATATGAATGTTTACTTTTTTAGTGTTAGTCCATTTAAACTGTCCACATCTACTTACATACAACCAAACAGACCACCTATCCCTAAATATTGTCCTGATTATTTCTAGATTGATGGTTGATGAGCTAATTAAAGATTTAAAAGCCAAATGTTGCATGTTTCAGGCTAATATAAACCAGCAGCAATTTCATCTAGGTTGCACCTCATTTGGGCTGCCTATCAAACATTTTTATGGGTCTAGTCCAATTTTAAATAGGCTTGTTTTGCTTTCAAACTAATGGGATCTTCAACAATAAGGTAGAGTCTGGTTAGATGTAGTTAAAGATATAGTGGGTTTCTAATTACAGTTTATTTGTAAATTTTTATATTTGAAAATTTAGAAGAGTCAAATCCAGTGTTTGGTTAAATGTATTTGATGTAATGGATTACAAAATTTTGTGTTTATTTGTAGGGATTTGTAAATCTGAATTACATATGGTGAGATTACCTCACCATGGATGACAATTAAGTTTTGTTAAATATTAAATATCATATTGTATTTTGTTAATTATAAAAAATTATTAGATATATATTTAATTACTTTTATATAAATTTAACTTTAATATATGATTATGTTTTTTAGTTTCATTAAAATTTGTTTTGTCTACTATTTATATTTAATATTTGCATGATATGAAAACTTATTTGAAATTTTTTTTTAAAAAAAATAAAACTAAGATACATGAAATTCATCGCTAATTAAAAAAATAATTTCTATCAATCTTGTTGGAAATCCAAATCTTAGATTTGAAAGTAAGCCTAGTTTGAGTGTAGTTCCAAATTCACCCCGATTCAATGGAAATGTATTTTCAAATCCACTTAACCAAACAAGTTACCTTAAAGAATTTTGTAATTGCAACTTTAAGAAATTTTAAATTCTACCAAACAAACACTAAGATAACAATTAGTTGTAGTGATGGCGCAGGTGTGATGGAGAGACATGGGCGTAGGCGCGCAAGTGGGCTGCCACATGCGCATGGTCAGGTGGGCGCGTGGGCTGGTTGCCGCACGTGAGTGACCAAGAAATGTGCGGTGGGGCGTCCGTGTTTGGCTAAGAACATGTGCAGTTGAGGAACTGACGCTTGCTCCAAGAGGTTGTTGAAGCGATGGAGTAGTGGACGGTTGCTGTAGTGGAGTAGTGGATGGTTGCTTCAACCGGTTGGCAAAGTGGTGGAAAACATGAGAAAAGTGGTCAACACTTTCCTCCCGTATGCGCATGATCACCGAGGTGGCGTTCGGTCATGAGTGAGTAGCCTTGACCAATAGCAAAGGTGGAACGGGCGGTTGCAATAGACTGTTGATACATGTTCTCCTTGAAGATGGACACTTGGTGGGAGCGATTGTAATGGATAGTTCCATTGGGCGGTTTGGCACTTGATCTCCTAAAAATGTGAGAGTAGTGGGTAGTTCTCAACCCATGTTCATGTAATGGTCGATTAGTGTAACCGCCATGCCCTTTGTGCTTAGATAAAAAGGCCTATGGCATGCAATTTTGTAAGCATCGATCAAGCATTAAGGGATGCAAGCATAGAGATTGTGAGATAGAGAATTGATCAAGGAAATCCATAAAGTTTAAACTAAGTTTGCACCTTATTGACTCTTATGGTGAGGTGAGGCTTGGCTGGCGATGAGCAAGCGCTCGCATTGCGCCATCGCAGTTCTTCAGAAGAAAAAAATATAATAAGGCATTGTTGCAGCGGTATCCTTTCACAGGTAGAGTTATGACAATACCCATGGTGAGGTTACCCCCCTCCTTGTGTCATTGTGTGACCATAGGTTTTGTGAAGTGTAAAATAGTCCATTAAATTTTTTTAATTATAAAATTAATAATTAGGTATATATTTATTTAATTTGTATACGATTAATTTAATATATGATAATTTTTTTTTATCAAAATTTGTTTTATGTTTAATATTTATATATGAAAACTAGTTTTATGAAGATACATGTGTTTAACAACTACTTTTATAAATAAAAACAAATTAAAATAAATATTGGTCAAATAAAAGTCGTGGCTAATTAAAAATACAATTTCAATCAATTTAAGGAAAATATGCATATAAAAGAAAATGGGAGTGGATCGGGCAAATGGTAAAGGGGTGTGATGGAGCTGAAGTTAGGGAAATGTGAAAGGATTGTGATGAAGGTCCAATCAACCTTTGTCAATAGCCTCACATGATGTAGCATGATGAAGTTGTTGGAGATCCAAATCATGGATTTGGAACTACGCCTGATTTAGGTGTAGTTCCAAATTCACCCAAAACCAGTTGATAAGCATTTCCAAATTCAATAGATATTTTAAATCCCCAAACCAAACATCTGATTTGGATCAATCATATAATTTCATCTATAATGACTTTCAAATACACCAAAAATAAACATGTGGATTTAATTAGGAAGTTACTTATGTTTTTGGCCTCTTTATGCTATATAGTCTACCATATTATATAATTATTTTCTAATATAACTCAACATTATACATGAATCTTGTGAACATACGAGGAGGCCTTACACCATGCTAAATAAGATTAAATTGACTATAACAAAAATGTAACAATTATCAAATATCACATTAATAGTTTGATATTTTCAAATAACAATATAGATGAAGGCTATCCTTCATAAAATACTTCAGCATTACCAAAACACAAGCAGAGCCTAAAACTTTAACACACCAAAAAAAAAAAAGTATTTGAAACATCCCAAAACAATATAAAAGCTAATCCTGTCCACTGACGAGGTACCTCTTGGCTCTTGCTACTCCCTTTATTAGAAAACTTATTAATAAAAATTAATGAGCTTAAAAAATTAATAATTTTTTTAGAAATGAATATATATACCTCTCACAATAGATTGGTATTTCTTTTTGAGTAATGATAAATGCACCAAATTCAATTCCCGAATTCGGTGCACGAATGACCTGGCAACCAGATCATTTTTAATATTTTTTTTAAATAATTTAGCAACTTTGCTGCACGTGGTTATTTTGCATCAACTTTATAATGGCCAGCAACTTTACTTTGTTTATTATTTTTTATTCAACCCGTGAACACCTCTCTTCTCTTCTCTCCTCACCACCACCTTGAGTCCCTCTTCTCCCCTCACCTTGCTTCGCCGTCGTCGCCGTTAAGCCCCCTGTCACTGTTGTCACGCTTAAGTCCACTGTCGGCGCTATCGCTGGAGAGCCTCTCGTCACTGCTATTGCGTTTGAGCCACATCGCCGTTGTCGCCGTTGTCGCCGTTGTGTCCCCGTCTACGTTTCACACTTGATCAGCATCTCTCTGCCCATCTTCTCCCTTATTCCCAGTGGACGCTTTCATCAATAATTATAAACAATTTGTGCTTATTTATTGGTGAGCAGGTCACCTTCCACCTCCCGCATCGGTGCTAAGACGTGAGCTTGACGGTGTTTACTATGAGATCCAGGCTACTGACCCAACTGAGATGGATTTGGAAATGCTCAGGGACTGCGCACACTAGGTTCTTGAGTTGCACAAGGCACATTCTAATTGGTTGTAATGGCACCTCCTGCTCTCAGATGTGGTTGACATTATGCCCATGCTCTCAAATATTGGTATTTGTGGATGACCTCTTTGTTTAGTTTGCCAGTGTCCAGAAAAATTTGAAACTTATCCCATGCTATTTTGATTGTTGTTATTATTATTATCATTATTAGCATTTATTTATTTATTTATTAGCATGTTAAATATTTTGTGCTCATTTGTTAGATATTGTCTCTTGAGATAAAGTTGTGATTCCAGTTGCTGCCATGATACACAAATCCATAAGTGTATCAATTGCTGGAAAAGAGAAGAACATAGATAATTTTCAATATGCATGAGCTTCTCCAGGATGACTGGATTGAGCATTCAAAAAACGGCTGCATAAATTCTCATGAACTATGATACTTCAATCACCAAAATACAAATTCTCATGAACTATAAAAGTTCATAATATCACTCAAAATCTGCAAATAACTTCTACAAACAAAATACAACAAACTAAGTAATATATTTTCCACACTCAAAATATGCAAAAAACTACAACAAAAAAAAATATACAACAAAATCTAACAAACAAAATACAAATTGAGTGATATATCATCAAAATAAGTTCAATGCATCCAGCAGCTTCCACTAAACAATAATCTAGAACCAGTAGATTCTCATTTCAAATTCTGAACCACAAATTCAGCAGCATTACAAATGGCTTTAGCATCCCTGAAGAACAAATTTCAACATGCATCATCACTCAAAAAAAATCTAAAAATAGATATACTTACAATCATAACAATTTTTTTCAACCATGAAATATAAATTACCTTTGAAGAAAAATCAATGCCAATAGTTTGCGTTGTGGAACTATCAACATGCATATTCGGCATATTAGGGAGAGAATTTGAATTCACCAGAGAGAAAAAAATGTATTCCAACATTTTAGATTAAAATGTTATGCAAGTTCATAACAAAAACAAATATTAATTGACATAACATTACCACACTTTCTTGAGTACAAAATTCTGCTAGTGTTTCATTATGGGTTTGAATATTTCCCTTTGCTTGAGATTTCTGAAATAATTAAAAATAAAATTAAAAATAAAATTAAAAATAAAATTAGAAATAAAATTAAAAATAAAATGAATACCTTTTTTTTATTTCTAATAATTAATTCTTCAACTTTTGACTTCTTTCTTTTGGATGGTGGCCGTCCTTTGCTACGCACCTTCAAAGGTGTTAGAAACTTCGTGGTTGAAGACATTGGTTGTTCTTGCTCATGAACTTCATTACAAAGTATTTGTTGTTCTTGCTCCCAACCATTATCCATGAGCTTCTCTATTGCCTCATCCATGCATTTCATCAAGAATAAATATTTCCCAGTAGTTGTTACTCCAATTTCAGCAAGTTTGGCAAAATGAGAATACAATTTGGTGTAGTGCACATTTTGTTCATTAGTTTGTGTGTCATCATAACAATTCATCATATAAGTATGTCTCCGCTTGATATCCTTTCTCCATCGAGGTAAAATATAATGAGATGGAATTTCTTTCACATTCCTCTCAATAAGAAGTTTGCATATATGTCTACAGAAAATTCCTCTAAACTCGAATAAAAGGCATGAACATTTGATGTCAAACTCAGCTTCATTGTAATAAACATTAAACACCACTTGCTTTCTAAATCTGCCTTCTTTCCCTTTGAATATGTCTGTCACCTGAAATGCATGTACTGGCCCATTTGAGTTGATAAGTCTGAGATTGCAAAATAACATTCCTCTCAACTCATTTTGGAACAACTTAAAAATTTCATTTGTATAAGTTTCATGTAACTGCTTCTCAAAATAACAATCAGTTAGCAATGAGAAGTTTGAGTTAAAAGAAGCAAAATCAGCCTTGTTCTCCTTCTCAATTTTGTTTTTCAATGCATTATCATATTGCTCCACAAATTGCTTTAAGGATGTTGTTGGCCCAACATAGCCATCAAAAAAAACATTTATACTCTCACTTCTTTGAGTTGTAGACATTCCTGCCCAAAAAACACCCTTAACATATATAGGAGCCAAACGTTGACGATTCATATACAAAAAATTCAGTCATTCATTCTTTTCAATATTGTAATCTTTTATCATCTTCAACCAAATGTCTTCAAATTCTTGCACATCTATGGCCTCATAAACAATAGACTTCAAGATTTTTTTTATTGCTTTGTAGTGAGTCAATCCTCCAAGCTTCTCAGGGACCTTTTTCATGATATGCCAAAAACAAAGACGATGATGAGAGTTAGGAAAAACCATCCTAATTGCACCTTGAATAGCCATGCATTGATCTGTAATTATCGCATTTGGGGCCTTCCCCGACATACATTCCAACCAAGTTTTGAACAACCAAATATAGGTTTCGGTATCCTCCTTTGACAATAAACCACATCCGAATAATATGGTTTGCCCATGATGGTTTACTCCAACAAAAGGAGCAAAGGGCATATTATACTTATTTGTTAAGTATGTTGTGTCAAAGGATACAACATCACCAAAAGATTCATAGGCTGCTCTAGACAATGCATCAGCCCAAAACACATTTCTTAATCGGCCCTCATCATCCATATCAACCAAATAAAAAAATTTGAATTTCTCCGTTGCATGCGAGAGAAATAAGCCCCGAGTGCATCAGCATCCCCAACACCAAGCCTGATTTGCCTTGCTTTCGCAATGTAGTTCCGACAATCTCTTTCTGTGTATGCCAAATTTGCATATCCACCACTTTCAACAGCTAAAGAATGAAAATTTTTACTCAAACTGATACCTGCTCGATCATTTAATTCAAGTCTTCTCTTGACATGTGCATCAATTTTTTTATTGCATTTTTGAAACCTAGATTTCTGGGGACTAAGTGCGTGATTGTGCTCCAAATGGACCGAGATATAGTATACCTTCCATCATTGCCAACAATAACATTAATTTTTGCTGGACAATCTGTTTTGGTGGATAGCCTTGGGTTGAAGGAATTTTGTGAAGAAGATATTCTTCTTTTGCCACCTCTTACACATGCAAGTGTGTAATACTTCAACCTTCCATCATCTCCGGATTTTGTTGTTCTTTTGGTAATACCAAACCCTTTATGTCGAGCATATTCAACATAAAAATTTTAAACTTCTTCTTCTGAGTCAAGCGTCATACCGGCCTTAGGAATAATTGTTTCACATATTGAATCTTCAAAGTGCACATTTTTTTCTTTTTCTTCATTTACTATTTCAAAAATAGAAGACCCTTCTATCCATTCTTGCTTGGTTTAGAAGACTCAATCTCTAATTCTTCCATATTTAACCAAATACCACTTTGGATATTATATACGTGCCTATGCAACCAAATATTTGATTAGATCAACAAAATAATAATCATATACAAGATAGTCTTAATGATATTAATTATTATGCATGCAAAATTCATGTTATATAGGGCTAGAAAAATTAGATATATCATATTTCTACTAATCTAATTTAAATCACAGCTCCACAACACAAAATATCCCAAAGGAACAAAACAAAAAAAAGTACCTGCGCCAATGAAGACAATAGACTACAGTCAATCCTAATAATGGATCTGAACATAAAAGTTTAGAACTCTCATCCTATTGCCTTCAGCTTTTGGGTTGAAAATTGAAATGGACTTCAACTAACTGGCTTATACCAGGAGAGCTTAACTAACAATCAATCCTAATCATTTGTTATAATTCTTTTGAAAAAAAAAAATTTACTTAATGAGAAAATTGGTTAAAAATGAGCATGGAGACAGAATAACACCGGTTGCAAATACAGATCCAATTTGGAATTCCTATGCATATTAATTACTTACAATGATTTGTTTGGAAAAATCTCACACCAAATAAAGCTCTATGAATTAATAAGCACAGAGAGAAAGAAAAAGATATGGGGTGTCCTTTTTTTTCAATTTAATTAATAAAAATATATAAATATAGAAACTAAAAATTATAGGAAAAGTTTACAAAATATTAGGCCACTAAACTGACTATGAATTCGACACACCAGCCATAGGCCATGAAGGTTGATAAAGGAATTTCGATGGTTGATCTTAATGATTATTATGCATACAAAATTCATGTTAGATAGGGCCAGCAGAATTAGATCTATAATATTTATACTAATCTAATTTAATTCACAGCTCCACACACAAAAAATCCCAAATAAACATAAAAAAAAAGTACCTGCACCAATGAAGACACTAGACAACAGCGTCCACTGGGAATAGGGGAGAAGATGGGCAGAGAGATGCTGATCAAGTGTGAAACGTAGACGGGGACACAATGGCGACAACGGCGATGTGGCTCAAACGCAATAGCAGTGACGAGAGGCTCTCTAGCGATAGCGCCGACAATGGACTTAAGCGTGACAACAGTGACAGGGGGCTTAACGGCGACGACGGCGAAGCAAGGTGAGGGGAGAAGAGGGACTCAAGGTGATGGTGAGGAGAGGAGAGAAGAGGGGTGTTCACGGGTTGAATAAAAAATAATAAACAAAGTAAAATTGCTGGCCATTATAAAGTTGATGCAAAATAACTACGTGCAGCAAAATTGCTAAATTATTTAAAAAAAAATTAAAAATGATCTAGTTGCCAGGTCATTCGTGCACCGAATTCGGGAATTGAATTCGGTGCATTTATCATTACTCTTTCTTTTTACCTAATTGGCAAAGAGAACATTAGATTTTTCATTCATTTTCACATTAAAATCAATCCTCTGCCCAATTATAATTCCGAAAAATGTAAACACTTAATAAAAAAAATTCTAAAATAAAAATCAAAAGCTTTTTGATTTTTAATAATTTAAAAAAGGGAAAATTTACATAATTTTATTTTTCTTTTCTTTTTTTTTAAAAAAACATATTAAGGAATAAGAGGATTGAAATCTCGGCAAGTGGCCGGAGGCTTTTGCTGGGCACCGCGGCAGAAGTCGAACTCCATGGGACACCTGAACAAACAGTTGTCGCCCAAGCTCACCGCCGCCGGAACCCCTCCGCCGCCGAGCATCAAGCTGGGCACCGGCCCACACAAGTAGTTCCCGGCCAGCATCAACCTCGCGAACGGCTCCACTCCAGCTCCTCCCATCCCTGCCGCCCTCACCGCGTACCCCGCCGGAATCATCCCCGTGAACCGGTTCTTCTCCAGCGTCACCGCCCTCAGCCTCGGCATCATCCCGATGAACGCCGGCAGCATCCCTCCCAGTTGATTGTGCCCTAGATCTAAGGCTATCAATCGGCTCCCGACCCCTCCGTCCGATGGGACCTCGAAGCTCTCGAACTCGTTGTTCGCGAGCACGAGCTGTTCTAGCGAAGGGTGCTGGAATACAGCGGCGGGAACGGTGCCGGAGAGGGCGTTGTTGCTGAGATCGAGCACCTGGAGCCACGGCAACGCCGAGATGGCGCTGCTCGGTATCCAACCCTCCAATTTGTTATTCCGCAACGAGAACTCAACGAGAGATTGGGGCAAAACATCGGGGAATCGACCGCCGAGCTGGTTATCACTGGCATCCAGGAAGTAGAGCGACGAAAGGGATCTCAGATCTGGGATCTCTCCCGAGAGGTTGTTTCTCTGTAGTTCCAGCCTTTTCAGCCGCGCAATGCCGTGCGGGATGGAGCCAGTCAAGAAGTTACTGTCGAGATAAAGCTCTTCCAAGGAAGAAGAAGGAGTGAGGGATGGGATCTCACCGGAGAAGGAGTTGCGAGAGAGGGCAATGCGGCGGAGAGTGGACGGGAGACCGTAGGGAGGAGGAGGTGGGATGGGGCCAGAGAAGCGGTTGTCGGAGAGATCGAGGGATTCCAAGGAGGGGAAGGAGGACCAGAAGGAAAAGGGGAGGTGGCCGGAGTAGCCGGCAGGGTCGAGAGCGAGCTCAGTGACACGGGCAAGGCCAGATGCGGGGTCACGGCCGTCACAGCGAAAGCCACATGTGAAGCGATCGGTGAAGGCAGAGTCGCAGGGGTCGCGATCAAAGTCCCAGCTGCTCAAGCAGGAGCCCGCCGGGATTGAAGAAGGTTCCACGGCGAGCTTGAAGGCTTTCAAGGCGGAGACGTCCGCCGGCGAGGTGAGGGAGAAAATGGAAGATGCGAGTGAGAGCGTGAGAAGGAGGAGAAGTAGAGCGGTGGTGGTCGGAGAGGCATCCATGGGTTACCGATGAAGAAGAAGAAGGAAGAGAGCACGGGAAGTGTTCGATGAAATGACGAAGTAGTATTGTGCGTAGAGTGGGGACAGTGGCGCGGATCTATCACATGGGTATGCCACTGCTGTTGCTTTCTCTTACTCTCTTATCTTTCTTTCATGGCTTTGGAGTTTGGTCCCTCTTTTCATAACAAAAATATCTTATATCTTTCAGGATGATGAATTTTTAGTTTGAAAAATGAAATTTTGATGTCATATAAAATATTTTTTTTTTTTTTTAAATTGATAACCATATTTATTTGGGAAAATTCATTCACTAATTCGTAATTTTTCAAAAGCTTTCCCAAAAACCCTCCAACTTTTTGCACCCCGGACATGTACTCAGTTATATTTTACATTCGCTTTTAACCTGCACGGTAAGTTGAAGTGGGTCCGCGATATAAAAATTTCTTTTTTGCCTTGCGAGGTGGGAAAAAAATGGCTCAATCATAAGCTTTTCTTTATCGTAGTTTTTGATTTTTTTGCTCCTCACTGCTTTTTCTCAAAACAAAGTTTAGAAGGCTCGTATCTTTCGTTATCTTCTTCTTCTTCTTTTTCTTCTTCCGTTTGGTGTATTCGATTTTAGTCTCTTGGATTAAATTATGAGAGTTTTTTTGTCTTATTCTTGAGATCTGACTGGGGAGGGGACGAGTGCTTAATGTTTGTGTTCTACGTTAGTGCTGGTCTAAGTTGATCTTGCGTATTGTACGACAGTAGTGGCGTTCGAAGGTAGAGATACTTTGTTGAGGAGCGGACGAAGTGCGGGAGCGAGGAAGGCGACCCAGGCGTCTGAGGCGAAAGAGGATCGAGTCAGTGGCGTCCAGGGGTCCAGCGAGATGCGTTGTAGCCATTGCCACGCCTCTAGTCACGATCGTAGATCGTCTGATGAATATGTTGTCGAGTGGGCGTTGTGTATTGTGTATATAGTTACATTTTATTATGTAACTATGGAACTTAATGTTTAACTTTTATATATTACTGGTTTAACTATATTAGTCTCGTTTAACTTTTTTTATGTTTAGTTTAAACTACATTATAATCCGTTTAACATATACTGCCTTGATGTGGCGTGGTTCCCCAGCGTAATTAATACACACTCGGATCCCCAGCGTTTCTCTGTTTAACTTTCTATGTTTCAGTTTAAACTACATTAGTATCCATTTAACATATACACAATATCATCCAACAGAAACGAACCTCAAAAGCGAAGCAGAATGAATTTAATTGAATTTAGATACATGTACATTTACATTGACAAAAATTTGTCGTGTTCTTGGAAAAAAATGAATTGAATTTAAAAGCGGTTTACATTTTGAAACTATTACACCTATCTGATGACTATGACCCCAGCTTGCGTACACTCCCCTCGGTTCGTTTTACAGGTAAAGCGGAGTTTAAACAATTACATTGATATTTACACAATGAACTATATACTTAAACAATGAAAGTGTATGTTAAAGCAGATGAATCGGATTATTAAAGAAAGAATCGTGTATCTGAAATATAGAAAAGAATGACTAAGAACCCGCTTGCGAAGACTCCCCTCGGGTCGTGATCGTCGAGCGCCTCCCTCCCTAAGTATCGCGGAAACATACCTTAATCGCGAGATAAGGGACGTCGGTCTGCGATGCCCGTAGCTTCTCACGGCGTGATAGCGCTCGATAAACCGCATGACGTAGGCAGCTGCGATCGACACTTCCTTTTTACGTCGTGGGGCTTCGATTAGTCGTGAACAAGCGGGTACTTTGTGGTCGCCGACTCGCCCTAACTCCGTGTCGATCTGAGGTCGAATAGGTTCACTGTCGAGATATACAAGTTCGTATTGGAATGCTTGATTATTTCTTGAACACTATTACACAAACACAAATTATTAAAGCACTTACCATTTCTAGCGGCGTTTTTTTATCGTATTCTTCGCTTTGGCGTGAAGAATAATGCTTGTATTCTTGTTTTTCATTGTCGAGGGCGACGGACGTGGAAGTGGCCACTCATAATTATCGGGAGGATGAGCGATGTCCACTTCATCGCAAGTTGCTGCGGCATCTCGATCATAGCCATCGTGGATTCGTAGTGCGTCGTCGCCACGCTTTGACGTGAACAAGGCCGATGGCGCGTGTGATGGAGCGCGCCTCTTATAGCGATATGGCACTACGCTCGTCGTCTTTTTGCGAGATACATACGAATGCGTCCCATCACGTCGATGCGTGACCATCTCCTTCCCCTCGAGCGGTCGAATAGATTGGCCCGGTGTGGTGTTGGCGAGTCGTTCTTCCACACGAGCAGTCTTTGTGGTTGAGCGGAACAAAGACATGTAAACAATGTTGTAAGTATAAAATTAAGCGTTAAAGTATAAACTTTAAATTCTATATTGAATGTTTAAAGCGATAGCGGTAATATTTAAAAGGGTATCACTTATAAGTTAAATGTTATACAGTAAATTTTTAAAGCGTTAACGCTCATACTTAAATGGTAACTAAAAAGCAGTTTTAAACAATATCATAAAAAAACTTCAAACTTACTTGTCCATAGGGCGGGTTGAGGAAGATCCTTATCAACTCCTGCTCGTACTTATTGAGTCGCGATTGGCAGCGTATTTTTTTCTTGGAATGAAGACTTTCAGAAGTTCTTCTACTTTTATTGGCTTCCTTTAATGGGGGCACTGGCCAGGGCATCAGCGGAGACACTTCCCTTACATGCTTCTTGTTCTTGTGGGATTGTATGCGCCTCGATGCGGCAGCGGTCGGCCGTTAGTTCCACCAAGTGAATTCCAGCGGCGGCGTCAATCACGAGACACAGCGTTATGCGGTTGTTCTTCTTCATGGATTGTGTCCGTCTTTGATCTTCTGCTGTTGTCGGCCCTGGGTTCCGCCGTATGCATGATGTCAGTCGACAACGAGTCGACGATCTTTTCACCGCAGCGAGCTTCGGACGCCATCTTGATCTCCTCGCGTGATGGGCGTGTCATCAGCGTTAACAACATCGGCATGCGATGGTCTTTGCTGCCGATAGTCTTTGCTATTATTTCATCGTCGGTAGCGCGGGTGGAGACGGAGGCGTTATTGTTTTCCTCTTTTTGCAAGCTTCTTGAATGAGGCCGTCTTGAAGGGTCGCCCCGATGATGTCCTCGTCGTCGAACTCCGACGGCGTATCCGTCCGGGTGCTTCATTTGTTTGAAGGGAAGGCGCGATCGATTGTGTCGTGGCCGAGCCTTCGATGCCTCACTTCGGCGGCAAGTCGAGGGAACTCGGTCGTCAAAAATTTGGCGAGACTGCGTGAGAGTTGCGATGACATCCTCGCTCTAGTCTGGCGTGAGGGCTGCCACGTTCGAGGTGACAGCGGTCGGGGGAAGCCACGGTCGGGCGGGGTGGGGAGGGCTTCTCCGGCCTCGGCGAATGCGTTTTGGCACAGGCGGAGGAGAGCAGGCGTCCGGTAGCGAGGAAGAGGTTGCCACTTTCATCTTGCCTTTGAGCAGCGGTTCGGGAGCGATAGCATCCGATCGAGCGGTTGGCCGAACAAATACTTCTTCATCGACGTTCGCAGGAACCCATTTCGGGAAACTAGCATGTGTAAAAGCGAAACAATCTTAGCGAAATTATTTAGTTTAAACAATTAAAACTATATTTACACATGTAACTCGTATATTTAAAGCGTTATAACCTATTGTGTTAAAGCGATGAAAACAAACAAATTAAACATTAAACTAAAAAGTTTAAAGCGGTAGTTGAACAAAGTTAAGCGGTAAGTTATAATGTTAAGCGATAGATGAATAAAGTTAAGCGGTAAATGATATGGTTAAGCGTTAACGTCTACGAGTTAAACAAAAATATTTTTTTGAATTATTACCTCTTTTTCCTTCGAGAGATGACAAACTCGTCTCTATCGTCAGCTTGCTTCAGTAAGTATTTTTCACCGTAGCACGAGCATCCTTGGGATCTTCAGAAACGGACTTTCTTTCCGGGTTCCGGGTCGACTCATAAAACCCGGATGTTAAAGCGCTACGATGCGACCCTTAACATACCCGGTGTTGGTCTTCTTCCCTAGCGATCTAGATTGCGACTCGGGTAGCGGCTTGTGGTATGTCCTCCATGCAAAGCCACGTGCGTCGCTTGCGCCCGTGCGTGGCGCCCCATTCCGGGTAGATCATCGAGCATAATCAGCGATCCGGTTAGGGAACCGGCGGGAGGTATTTGGGAAGAGGATTGTACCCGGGGAGGTACACCATCGATGGTTGGCAAAATTCTCCTCTTCTCCCTCGTCCGACGAGTTCTTTGAAGAGTGCTCCGATGGAGTCTCGTGTCTCTCGTCGTCTTCGATAAATACCTCTCTTGAGTGGCGACGTGTTTTCTTCTTCGAAACACGATCGCCTCCCCATCGCAGCGCAGGCCGAGAAACGATTGCCACATCTTCGAGCTCGAAAGTCGGCATGCTTTCCCGATCCCGAATTTATTGATGCGGTTATCGTATCTACGCAGCGAGAGTCAAGAAGGGCCCGCTCTTGGTATCGACTTCCAACTCGATGAAATCGTCGTGAGCGGTGTCCTTCGGATGATCTCCCGATGTCGAGGGATCATGTGAACTTTCAATTCGACCCAGCGGTCTCCACTCACGGGTGTCAAGTAGCATCGCCCGTTAACTAGATTGACCGCCGTAATCACAAAGCTGCGGCGATAATGACAGACATTGTTAAGCGGAAATGTAATTTGTTAAGCGGTTAACACTCGGTTCTTAAACATCGATATCATTTTTTTAAGCGATGGCGTACTACTATTAAGCAGAGATACAAATAATTAAGCGGAGACGAACTAACTTAAAGCGGTAGAAGCTCGTTGTTTAAAGCGGAGACCCTCATTTTTTACAACTGCAACCATATCAGTCGAAAGGAGTAGCGTAGATTATAAACATTACACAAAAGCACAACAATCGGAATACCATTTCGATCGATATATCGCAGCGAAAAATGTAAAAACAAAACAAAAACCCTAGCCGAGACATCTCCTGCAGACTAACAAAACCCCGACCGATTAATCCCCCGAAAGCTTGATGTCTTCCAACAAAAACAAAATCACAAACCAAAACCGAAAAAAATGTCTCTTCGTAATGGAATAGTTAACAAAAACCATAATGAATACCTTAGAGCGCAAAGTGACGAAATCTCGAATACTTGCAGGGACTTCTTCTTGAGACGCGAGTGGAAAGGGAAGAGTCAGCTGGGAAGAAGAAGAGCTGGAGACGCGAGTTGAGCTGAGTCGCGAGTTGAGAGAAGACAAGCAATCTGTAATGCCTAAGAAAAACCCACCCACTTCCTCTCACATCGCCGAAATGGAGTGCGAGCCACGACTTCCCGTCAGAGGGCATTTTCGTCCATAAAAATTTTTAAATACACTCCGTTTAATGCCGTTATGTACTTTGGGGGTTTCAAAATCATGGAGTTGAAAAGGAAGGGGTTTTTGGGCATTCCGAAACTATGGGGGTTTGTTTGGCAATTTGGCAAAGTTGTAGGGTTTTTTTGGCAATTTCCACTATTTATTTTATTTTATTTTATTTTTTAAAAAAAAGGCAATTTCAGCTTATAAGTTATATAAGAATTAGGCCAAGTAATGTTAGGTTGGTTTTATGTTTAAAATTTAATGTAACTTATTAATATTACCTACATTAGGTTTTTAGTTTGTTATATTTAGCAGCGGTTTGATTCATACATAATGAAATTACTATAATTATAAAATTGATAATGGTTATATATTTAGAAATATTGTCATAATCATGTTTCGTTAAAAATTCATATTATTAAAAATATTTTGCTTCAGTATTTAATTGGTCATAATAATCAATTTTATGGAGTGCCAGAATTCTAAAAATACTTTTAAATCTTACATAAATGCCTACTACTAATATGGATCACACACATAGATATATAGCACATTATATGTATGTATTTGCATAAATATGTACATATATGTCTATAAAGTATATACATGCCTATATATATATATATATATATATATTTTCTTAGAGACACTTGACTTGATAGCACTTACAGTTTGGGTTCAATTTTCTCTAATTTATCAATAACGAAATATTACTAACTGTTTGTGTATAGTTGGTTGACTTGGTTTGCTGTGAATTGAATGAAAACCACACATTAGAGTTAATTTAAAAGTGGTAAAAAAAATTTATCTTTGGATTTTGTGTTAAGTAAAGTAAAATGCAAGATGAGTCCAAAAGACAGGCTGTATCGTTTTGATTTTGGTAGTACTGGGGTACCCTGAGTCTTGTCACGGTTGGAGGTTTCCTGAAGGTGTGTAGTCACCTAAAAAGGGTATGACTTTGGGTACAGTGTCCTTTCCTGTGCTGGAGAAATCTATGCTATCTTAACATTGTCCTTTTTGTTTTCTTTTGTTTTTATTTTTATTTTTATTTTTCCTTTTGATTGTTTTTTGTTTTTTCAAAGAAGATTAAAGTACAATTAATAACTAATTAGGTAATGTTTCTTATCATTGTTTCATGTTATATGAATTCTGATTTCTATGAAACTTTTGCAATTT
The DNA here is from genome assembly GCF_009730915.1 of Dioscorea cayenensis subsp. rotundata. NCBI lineage: Eukaryota > Viridiplantae > Streptophyta > Magnoliopsida > Dioscoreales > Dioscoreaceae > Dioscorea > Dioscorea cayenensis. Next base: position 3,578,554 of record NC_052474.1, on the reverse strand, counting down.
AATTCCAAGTCCTAGCGTTCTCAAACATAGCCAGTTTGTCAGTGGTTTGAATCGTTTGATGGAGATTAAAATTATGGTATTTTTCTCATTAGTCCTTTGAATATTTTTCTTGTACATTTTGAGGTAAGATTTGAAGTAAAATTAAATAGGAATATATTTTTTTTTCAATTTAAGTAAAAATAGTTTGTGTTGGAAATTAGAGAATCTTTTCTATTCTTTATAAATAACTTTTTTTTTTTGCACTAGAAAGAGACCATTTTTTATTCATGCATGTGATCCTTTTGTTTTATATATAAATTGATAATTACTTTATAATCATGTTTATAGTTACTTTTTCATACTAAATTTGAATGAAATGAGTTGTAGTAGAATAGTAACTTTATTTACACACAAGAAAAAGTTCATTTTGAAACATTATAATGACAATTTACTTTCTATATATTTTTTTTTTCCATGGCCAAGACCTAACAAAATTAATTATAGAGACCTACTGCAACATATAAAATGCAAAAAGAATTTGACCCATTTTTAAATAAAGAAGATCCTCACAAACGTTGTTGTACACTTGTACCCATCTGTTCTTGCAGAGTTTCAACTTTCAACACACACTCTCTGCTTGTTTATTTTTTTATTAAAGAAAATATAACAAAAGAATCTATTCTTTTAGTATTTAAAAATAAATTTCTGTTCACCAAATCATTGACATGCATTCAAATAAATTATATAAGTGATATTGTCAATTAAAAAAAAAGAAGAAGAAAATACTAACATGTATGGTAACATATATAAATATCATCACTCATTTTATGTACTTTCTATATAAATTATGTACATGTAGTATGTTCTAAGTAAAATGAGTGCCTTGTTTAAAATTGATTCATTAAAAAATAAATAAATAAGTTGATGGTGTCCAATAAACTAAAAGATGAAATGAAAAAGGCCCAATAACAATTTTCTTTAGCCCATTTAGCAATTACAGCCTTAGCACTCCATTCCAACAACCAAACTTCCAAATTATTTTTTTAGAAAAAATAAATTTAATTTATTCTTTATCATTATATAACAAGTCACTTCTTCTGAAACAGTGTATCATTTTTTTTTAACCACCTAAAATTTTATAGATTAGTGTTACTTATCCATATCTTCAAAACGAATACTAAAAAGTTTCAAGATATATCTTATATTCTAAGTCACTAATGGTCGCATATTTGAATGATGATGACTACTTATTAAAGAATAATACCCATGATTATTATATAAACTATTATTAGTTTTCGTCAGCTATATATATCTACCTTAAAGGAAGATACTAGGTCAAGATAGGCAAAATTAATGAAAGCTCATGTAGGAACTAAATGGCTTATGCCAACCTACCTATTGATTGTCACATTTAGCAAAACTTACTAGACTAATGTACATTAACTTTAGTTGTCACATAAAATACTGACCCACATCAACATAATCCTAACCAAAAGGAATAAAATAAATACTATTCTCAAAAGTTTTTAAAACACTATATATATATATATATTTATCTGTAAATGCTTTGATTGTCTTTGTCCAAATGACACGTTTGATAAGATCCATTCTATAATTAGATGTGTTTTTATTTTTTAAATTACCAAAAAATCTCCGAAAGGAGAGTAATCAAGTCTATGTTTTCTCTTTATATAAATCTTTGGTTAAAGGAACCCCTCAATATTATACTACTAATTATTCAAAGAACCAAGTATTTGTATCTTAATTGCAAACGTATGAAGTCCAACTTTACATATATTATATGTTAGAAAAATACACACAAAAGAGAGAAAAGCATGGTGGATAGAAGAAAGAAAAACCTACTCAATTCTAAGGAAAAAACAGACATGTATATATGACTTATCTAGAAGTCCAACTATATCTATAGAATAATAAAACTTCTCATTTTCCCAAACACTATATTCTTTATTAAGTGCAACTCACCATCTCATTAACTAAACAACACTTCATTAATTCTAGGTACCACTCGCATAATTAAGTTTAATTTCCAACATTATAAATGCACTGTTATATGGATTTCAAGAGAAGTGCTATCATGTGGCCAAAACACATGCAAATTCAAACGTTAGGGTCTAATCTTATGCTAAGAACTCTATGAGCTCATGCTAATTAATTCTTCAGAAAATCAAACATATAACTTCACCTTCAAGCACTGTCTACTTAAAATGTTGTTTATTAATTAACGGATATAAAACAATTAATCACATCCAACTCATCCTGATATAATATTCTGTTTAAGAATTTTTAATTAATTTATATAAAACTATTATCTCTAGCATCATAATGAAGAAAAAAAACAGCTCAGTGAGTCTTTATAATAGACACAAGTATGCATTTATGAGAAAGTTTAATAAGAGTGTTAGATAAAGAGTTCAGTAGGAACCTCAAAACACACAAAGAAAAGAAACAAAGAAAAAAGTCAGGAACTTCATCAGCATAAAGAACTCTGTGATGCTTGTGTTTGCTAAAAGGAAAAGAAGGTGATAATAAAAAGAAAAAAATAAAATAAAAAGGGAAAACATCTTTGTTGTGCTTGGCTGGATGAAGGAAAAACAATGAAAAAGAAAGGCAAGTAAATGAAGGAAAATTTCAGCACTAGAAGTTTCATTTCTGATGAAAATTTATTGCATCAAATGACATGGCAAATGCTTTGCCATCCGTGCAAAGTGATCCAAGAAAAGATCATGGTAATGGCTTGGAGCACTCATCACAAGTTGAGATGCAGCACTGAATTAATGGCCATCCCTCTCAAAAGACTTGCATTGAATCACTAGAAGATGAATCTTCAAGCTTTACTGGATAATTCAATACATGTATACTTGATCTTCTAGATATACGAATCAAAGACAAATCATATATCTACATATGCATGACCTTATGTGAAAAACATAAGATGATCATGCAGTATTGGAATAAAAGAGAGTGAGGATTTCTTTGTATTTGTCTTGTGTCTAGTCCTTGAGAAAACTGTGGAAATATCAAAGAAGTAGAAGATAACAGTCGCATGCAAATGAAGGCATTAAATGGAGGGATGATAGCTAGAGCTGAGTACATGTCTGCATTCAAGGAGAACATTGAAGTTCAGGAAAAGCAGGTAGATGAATATATATATATATATATAAATATATATGATGAGAGTTATATCTTAATGAGATGTAACAGCCTTTTCTATGCTTTGTGAGAATACCTGAAAAGACAAATACAATTCAAAAGAATGTTGGCAATAGTCCGAGACAACATGCCTGACAAGATGTTCAAAAGCTTTAAAAACATATTTTTTGTGTAATATTAGAGAAACACAACAACAAGCTTCTTCATGCTGGGAAATTAATAAAGAAAGAACAAGAAGACAACATGAATATTGTTCAAGATAAAGTCATTAGTTTATGTGTCAAGATGACATTTGATATGGCAAATAAGGACGAATGTAGCTCAATGTGGCGCATTTCATGAAGAAACAAGAGCAGAACAATTGAATGAAGATAAGCTTAAATGCTAGGCTAAAATTTATAAAAACTTAAATTTGAGACTCATCTGACCACATGTCTACTCCAAGAAGCACTTTATTCTTGTAGCCATATTTCATAGAAGTACGAAAAATAGCCAAAAGATAAATTCTAAGTGACAAGTGCTTCTGTTGCAAGGCATGTTTTTGTCCCATCACTGATCAAGAAACAAGGGAAGAATGCTTAGGAAAACAAGAAAGAGAATAAGAGAGATCAGCTAAAGAGTTGAGGTTTGGGATTGGTGAAGAGAGGCAGTAAATGGCAGGATGTGAATCTTTTTTTGGAAATCTAGCTAGGAGGGCTTATAGTTTCAGTGGTGAATGAACCAGAATGGCATGGTTGGTGATATCATTAGGCTAATGTTCTTAGTTTCAGATCCATAAAACAGGAAGAAGACTAGAGTCACATCCATCAATGCCATTTCACAAGTCAAGAGAGAAGTGCCAACCATGCCATAAATAATGCTAAATGCGTGCAAAACAAGGAATGGAAAGGAGAAAAAAACAAAAACAAAGAAGAGAAGAAGAAGAAGCAGAAGGTTAATAAAAAAAGAGTATATATAATTCTCTTCTCCATAGTTTTTTATGGGGTTTGGACTTTGAAGTTCATGCATGGCATGGAGAGGAGAGACTCTAGTGCTCAAGAAAGCATAAAATAAGGCTTTTCATCTATATTCCGTCATCCATTCATATTCTCTCTAAAGCTGGTTAAAAAGTAAACCAAACAAGAGTTACTAAGTCAAGAGACCCATACCTTTGTTTGGCTCTTCCCAACTCTAGCTACTACTGCTATTCTACTACTACTACTACTACTCCTACTCCTCCTTCCTGTCAAGTGAGTGACTAAGTACCAAACCACCACCTTGTCAAACCGGCAAGCTTATCGGGCATAACCCTCAAAACGCGCCCTTCCACTCGACCAAGGGGGCCGACACCAAGAAAAAGGAAAGCATGAGACAAGAGAGAGAGAGTGTGTGTGAGAGAGGGAGATATAGATAGAGAGAGAAAATGAAGTACTGAATGCTCATGTTTATGCTATGCTTATGCTAATGCTAAGCTTAACAATACTCGTTAGTCTCAATGGACTCTAACATTACACTGAAGTAGAGATAAAAAGAAGAAGAAGAAGAAGAAAAAGAAGAAAAAAGTTCATGATCAAGGTCTGGGATGATGAGGAAAGAATTGGGTGCTGGCCATGAAAGCGCTGAGAGGAGCGGGATATAGTGATCCAGGATCAAGCAATGCAGCAGTGGAAGTACCAGTAGTAGCAGCAGTAACAACAACAGCAGAAGCAGAAGCAGCAGCTGCAGTGCTGCTACTTGGAATTGCAGCAGTAGTAGGAGAAGAAGAAGATTCACCAGGGTGTTGATGGTGTAAGTGAGAATCAGGACCTTGATCATAGAGAATGCCTTTGAATACATGTCCACCGATACTAACCGCCGTTTGATAAGCATACTCGTCTTCAGCTTCATCCATCGGACTCACTCTCACGCACCGGAACACCGCCGGTGAGCTCACTTCAGCCGGAAAACTTATCGCTTCCATTCCTATATATAACAAAATCCTTTCTTTTCAGTAGTAATCTAAAGAATAACATAGATATATATAGAGAGAAAGATGGGGAGGAGAAGAAGATGGATACCAGAAGAGGTGGTGGTATTGGTGTTGGTAGTGGTGATGGGGAGTTCACGAGGGCGTTTGGAAGGCTCTGGTTGGCGCTGATGCTGAAGAACAGTGAGCTGTTGCTGGCGTTCCCGGCGTTTTGAGGCAGGAACCCAAGTGCTTTTAACGTGGGTGGAGCACTGGAAGCCGCGGCTCTTGCAGCAAGTGCGGCAGCGCATGTGGGAGCAGTCTTTCTTGGCTTGGTTACCGCAGTCTTGGCAGCTCATGCCGCTGCTGGAGCTACCGCGCATGCGGCCGCTGCAGGTGGAGAGGCCAGGAGCGGAGGCAGGCTCAGCGGAAGAAGAGAAGGAAAGGATTGCAGAGGAGGAGAAAAGACGTTGTTGCTGGATCTGGTGTTGGTGCCATAGCTCAAAGCCACGGCTAGTGCTGCTGCCACCGTAAAGAAACAGGCTTTCGGGTGGGATAACCGGCGGTGGTTGTTGCTCGTCGTCACCGCCGGCAGCTTGCCGGTCACCTCCTAGTGAGAAACCAGCCATAGCAGCAACACTGGTTGTAGTAGTAGTAGCAGTAGTGATGGTAGGAGTAGGAGTAGCTGCTTATCTAGTGACAAGTAGTAGTCCTTGTCCATAGGAACAAGAAACAAAGCAACAAGAGATACACCACATACACACAGACACTCTCTTACTCTCAAAGAAGAGAGAGAGAGAGAGAGAAGAGAGAGAGCTGATTTAATTTTGGCTTTTCTCCTGCTTTCCTTTTGTTGATACTTTTAGAGAGGCGGCAGCAGGTGCAGCAGCAGTTGCTGCCTGCCTCTCCCCTCTCCTTCTTGAATTCTCTTTCTTTCTCTCTCTTTTCCTCCAAAACAGCATATTTAAGACACAGAATTAGCTAGAGTCACTGCAACGCCGCCATGGACTCTGAACCCATCTCTGCCACCCTTCTCAATCCCATTTATGTCTTTGTCCCTCTCTCTCTCTCTCTCTCTTTCTCTCTCTTTCTCTCTTAAACTAATCAAAAAACACAAACACAAAGTCACAAACACAACCAGAGTTAGTACTGCTGCTCCTGCTGCTCTTCTGCTTCTGCTCCTGTTGTTCTATGAATGAGAGGATGGATGACTATAGAGATAGAAAGAGAAAAGTTTTAGAGATTCTAAAGAAGATGGTTGAAGAGATTTAAGTGAAGAAGAGATAGATTATAAAGGAGGAAGTGAGAAGGAGGGCGAGAGGGAGATGAGGTTGGGAAGGGGAAATGGAAAAAGGAAAAAAAGAAAAGAAGGGGAAAGTAAAAGGAAAGATGTATCTAATCTGTCCGGGCGTGTTCCCTCTCTTCCCCCATATTCTGGTTCCACTCGTCCTAACTCAACACATCACCATTGGATCTCTATCCAATGGCCATGCACTCTTCCATTTGTCAGTTGGCCAGCTTTTGCTTGCTCGTCCTTGCCACCAGAAAACCCGGTGCTTTTCTGGGTCACCCCGCCATTTCCATATACCAACTTATTAACCCAGTATTACTATTACTACAACTATTACTCTGGTCTGTTCTTCTAAATTTACACAAATTATTATTATTATTATTATTATTATTATTATTATTATTATTATGTTTTGGATTAGTTTTGGAGGAAAAGAATAATAGTGTTAGTCTTTGCTGTCTTTCTTTCTTAGCTTCTTGATAAGTTGCTGTTGTTGTTGTTGTTGTTGTTGTTGTTGATGTCGTTGTTGTGTTATGGATATGAGTCAACCATGATCTTAAATAGTGATAGTACTGTCGTTTGTGATGGTTATATTTTTATGGAGAGTTATTTTATTGGGAGCCAGATCTAACACAATCTATATTTTGTACCTACGGATGCTGTCCAACAAGGTTGGTCTTTAAAGAAAAAATTATGAGGGGGGAATCCCTCCCTTCCCTCCCTACTCTGTTGCTAACTATGAGACACTTGGGACTTTGGGGAGGACCTTTTTTTTATTTTTTATTTTTTTATTTGCTAAAATTATCATTAAAATTGATCGAATAATGTTTTATTGGTATCATAAAATTATATATATATATATATATTCATATTTCGGTATTCAGTTTAAACTACACTGGTAACAAAAAAAAGAAAATTTGTATTTCATTTTCTTCTCAAATCAAAATTAAAGATTCAAAGTTATATAGTTTTATCATATATTAAATTATTCTCTTGTATCTTCAGTGAATTTTATATTTTTTATATGACTTCTCGTATAGTTGTTTCTTGAGAATTATTTATTTATTTATTTATTACCTGTAATTATTTATTATGATTTTTATATGATATAAATGTTTTTATGTGTGAAAAAGTTATGTTCCTTGCGTGTTGGTGTTGAGTGAGTTGTTGCATATAAATTTTGGTGCTAGCTTTTGATTTTGTCAGTGATTATGAATGAGAGATGGCCTAAATAGATTCCCTTAAATAAGAAATGGAGCATTGACAAACAAATGAATTAAAAACTAAAATGTTTCAATATGAATGATGAATGTACTGATCAACCAGAACTAGCATTAATAAACAAATTGAATTAAAAAGTGATAATTTTCAACATGAATGATGGAAGTACTGATCAATAGGAAACTAAAATTTTCTCATATTAATGAATGAATTAATGAAGGAATGTACTTCACGAAAACTAAAATTTTCTTATGTGAATGAATGAATAAATTGTACTTAACCTTTCATCTAATATCAGTGAAGAAATCATTTAAAAGATATGCATAATTTTATTCAAATTGTTTTTTTTAAATTTTTTTAATTTTACTTTATTTGGAAGGACATTCTATTCATTGTTATTTCTTAATTAAAAACCTGCTTATGTTATTAAAAATTAATATCATTCTAACTTTTCAAAAAATAACACACTGTAATTTAATTTGAAACTCATGCATGATCTGTGACAACTTATCTAACAATTCTCATGTCTAATTAGATTGTATATAAATATTTTATATTTGAAAATATATTATGTTAAATTACAAAATTGATATAATATACAAATGCAAGCCTAATTTTTTTTTTAAATAAAGTATCTTAAAACCAATAATTTATATAATATAATTAGATTGTGTCATGTTAATTAGTGTTCGTATATCACCAACGACACTTTAGCCTAGTGATACAACATCTTCTATGTGTATGTGAAAATCAGAAGCTGAATCCTCTTCTCGTAAATTGAGAGCATGTGATACATTTAGAAAACTCATATCCCTCTAACACATAATTAGTACTCATATATCACCAACGCCACTTTAGCCTTGCGACACAAGATCTCCTGTGTGCATGCAAAAATCATATTCTGAATCCTCTCCTTATAAAGTGAGGGTATATGATATATTTAAAAAACTTGTATCCTCTGACACGTATTTTCTCAATATTTATTAAAAAATAATAATTAATACTCATACTTGTGTGTGTAAATATATAGCAATGCTGAGTAAATAAATAAATAATGAAACTTCTCACTTAAAGAACTTTGGAGCACTTTATTGCAGGGAAAATCTAGTAACAAAAACTTGAAAAAAAAAAAATTCTCTTTGGATTAATGTTGTCCAAGAACTTCAACTTAAAGCCACACATGCAAAAAGTGAATACTCTTAATTTGTCTGAACTCATACGTTTTTTTAGCATGTCTATATAGGAAGTTGCTTTTTTTTTTTTTCTAATTATTTTAATTTGTATATATATATATATATTAGGCTTAAGCTATAACAAACTAAGCTTGCTTACAAGCTAATAAAATTCAAAACTCATGAGGTTATTTATTAATTAAGATAAGGTTATTATTGTGGGACAACTCGGTTGCTTGTTAACATAATTGAATGTCTTGTTTTATTAGGTGTTTTTGCTGAGCTTTTGTTTGTCATTCATTATGTTATTACATCCATCTTGTTATTTTTATTATATTTGTTTACATTTCTATTATCAATGCACGTGAACTTTTCTTATATATGATGTGACTTATCTATTTTTAGAAAAGAAAAAAGAAAAAAAAAAAAAGCAGTACGCGTCTTAATTAACACATGTAACAATAGTAAATGTTTGCATCCCCACTTAGTTATGATCCCTTATTAAATAGATTACCAATATTAGTTTATGCTATGGCCTTACAAATATGAAATAAGCTAAAAGAGGAATTCAAATGAGACATTGCTTGTAGGGAAAAAAAAAAATTAAATATTTCTAATTAATTTTAAGTTTGTACAATAATAGTCTCTGAAGCCAAATCACATGCAATTAGTATTTTAAATAAACTTATAATATTTTAATTTGAGAATAATGTGTGAGGTTTTTAATTGAAAAACGAGGATAACACTTAATATATGTAATAAATAAAAAACAACACCAATTATGTAATAAGAGAGTTGGGTTTTTTTGTTATTTTTCCTTTTGAGTCTGTTATGATAAATACATGAGAATAATTAAAAATTTGATGAAATACAAATACAAATACACATACAATTATGTATTAATTATTAAACTAACTTAAAACATAGAATAAAATATCAATACTAATTAATATATAATTTATGTACGATAATTTCGTGTAAATAAATACAAGACACAACAATTAATTATAAATAATATTTCAACCTAAGCATATAAAATAAAAAACACACACAAAAAAAAAATTTAACCAAATTGATTAAATAACTGAACAATTAATTAAAATACATAAAACTCTTTATTCCACCCCACCCCACCCCATCATAAAGATAAAAAATAAAAAAAAATAATTAAAACCATACACATACATAAACAACAATGAATAATAAATTATTCAAATTCAAAATATATTTTATATCATCACATATGTTAATTTCTAAGAATTACTCCCAATTTTCAATCCTCTTGTTTATAAACTGTCTTTTATTTTCTTTTTATTTCCGGATGTTTATTTCCATTTTTAATAGATATAGTACACAAAAAAGTGTAGTACACGGTACACCCATGACCAATGAAATGAAATACAATGTGGTCTATATATGTACTCAAATAAAAGAAATATAAATATATATATATATATATATATGTTACGAATGATGATCACACTGTAAAAAGAAAGAAAGAAAGAAAGATTAAATGTTGTGACAGTGTGAAAATACAAACATATATACATTCCATGGATGGAAATTGGAAACATAGAAACTGGAAAGGAAAAAAAAACACACAGAAAAGAGAAGAGAGAAAGAGAAAGAGGTAATAAAGTAGCTGATTTTGTGGGGGTGAATGATGTGTGCGACTCCCAATAATTGTGTTCCTGTCTCTTTCTCCTTCTCTTCATCGAGCCCTGTGCGCCACCCCCGTGAGTTGACTCTTTTTCTTCTTTTCTTTTCTCTTCTTCACTCATCCATCACTCACTCACTCATTCATGCATGCCATTTCTTCTCTCATTCATTCATTCATTCATTCATTCTCCTATAATATATATATTAATATATATATATATATATATATTAATTACTTCATTTTTATATAATATACACACACACACATAAACATAATACGGTTTGATTTGATGAATAAAATACAAAGAGACAGAGAGAGGATTAAATTATAATGGGAAGAAGAGTGAGAGGGTGTTTGAAAGAGAGAGGGAAACACTAAGCTCGATGGAATGGAAATGGGGATTAGAGTGTGCACGGATCCCTATGATAACTAACTTGTATATGATCATATATGATAACTAGGTTTGATAGGGAGGGGATGAGGTGGTGGACTGTGGAGCATCAACATGAGCATGAGAGCATGTGACTTGTATTTATAGTTGATGGACTCGTGTGTGATTAATTAATGCTAATCTATTGAAGTTGAGCATCACTGTCTCCCATTAACTACAAGATGCTAACCTCCATGTGAACCCCATTCTCTTCAAAAGATAAAAAAAGAGTTTTTTAATTTTATTTTTTTCTCACTTTGCTTTCTGTTTACCATTTGAAGTCTTTGTGATTGAGTGAAAGAGAATGAGAGGATTATGAGAGAAAGCATCTTTGTTAGGTGATCATATGTATATATATATATATATAGACTTGTTTTGATAATAAGACTAGTCTCTTGATACTTAATTAGTTTGGCCAAAATAATGACTATGTTTATGAACTTTAATTAATTTGCACCTTTCTTTTATTACCTCAGGAATAGGAAACAAAAGTAAAGAAAAGAAGATGGGAAAAAAAAAAAAAAGAAAGAGAAAAAGAATCATGTTTATTACTTTTAATTCAATACAGTACATACAGTGGAGTGAAGACTGAATAGAAATGGGAGTCCAAAGAGAAGATATGAAGAGATGGAGAGAGAAAGCAAAGTAAAGAAGAATATTTCATATCATGCACTGCAGGAAAAATGATAGTGCCCCAGCAAAAGGCCACAATTGATGTTTAGAAAGAGGATTGATACATGACTCATTGTTATCTCACTTTGTGTTACATTGCTGGGTCCAACAAGCAGTATCCAAGGAGTGTGTCTTCCATGCTAGCTATCTCCCATCTTAATTCATATATATCTCTCTGCTTTCAAAACAATTAGCATGAAAACCAATAATATCATTAATACTTCTCCTCCTCCACCATATAATTAATTAACTACATTATTACTATTATTCTTATTATTATTATTACTATTACTATTAATATTAAAACACGGAGAATGAGATAGCAAACAGTGACATGAGTTGACTGCATGGAACCCACCACAACGAATGAATGATTCAACGTCCGGAAACTGCATGCCTTGTCTTCCTTCCTTTCTTTCTCTCTTCAGAAAACCGGGTTTTGAGGACAAGTGAACTCATATAATAAAGTGAAGATGATGATCTTATTACCACCACTTGTTTTTATTTATTTATTTATTTATTTATTTATTCAAACGAGAAATAATGACGTCATAATTTTCAAGAGAGAAGAAGAAGAAGAAGAAGAAGAAGATGATGAAGAAGACGAACTCTTTAGATAGAAAGTATATATATATATATAGAGAGAAAAAGATAGACGACGTGTGAGTTTGAGCATGTGCGTGCATGCACACGCACACACAGAATGGGAGTTGTGAAGAGTATATATTATATGGGTGCGCACGCCGAGAATGAGGACGAAGACGTGTAAAAAAGTAGCGCCCTCGAGCGCACGGCTCGTGCTGCTGCTGCTGCTGCTGCTGCTGCTGCTGATGAGCGGTCCACATCCACTGGGTTCTATTTGTTTCCTTTCTCAGTTTCTCCCCATCCACACAAACAAAACTATACATGATCCAACCATTCTCCAATAACAACACACACACACACACCTGTTTTTCTTTTTTTTTTTATTATTTTTTTAAAATTTTGGGGTTTTGTTTTTATATGATTTATTGGTTTTGGTGTGGTTGTGGATGGGTTTTTTTAATTAATGAACATGTGTTTGATATGAAATTTTTTACTTTTTCTAGTTGCTTGTTTGTATTAGGGTACTGTGGTAAACAAAAATCTTTGATTTATGAATAATAAGAAACCAAATGATGATTGGTATAATAATCTAACAGTAAAATATGAGAGTATTATGAATAGTATAAAGGACCAAATGTATTGAGTTGAATAGACTATTCTCTGTTGTAATTATAATCTGATTCTGCCTTTTGTTTTTCTTCTGACCAAGAATTATCATGTGACGATAAAAAAAAAAGAAGAGAAATATATCAACTTTTTTAAGTTATTAAAATTGTGGAAATGATAATTAAAGGTGCAACAGTAATTTGCTCGTTATTCCATGTATTTTGAAACGAGTCTAAGACTACTAAAATCATGTAAGAGCAATTAAGAGTAAAATCAGGGTTAGAATAAATGATTTGTCACACTTGTTGACCAATTGAGTATATGCAAAATATAGAAAGTGAGTGCTTTTTTTTTTATTATTATTGGTTCGTATCGTGGCAGATGGATTTAGATTAATAAATATATTTTAGTTTGCTTGTTTAAGGATGCAATTATATTTGGTTTACTGAATATGTTTGGTAGATGAATATGGATTAATAAATATCTTCTCGTTTGCTTGTTTGTTAAAAGAAAGGCAGTGGAAACTTATGACACATTCTTTATTTTTCAGATGGTTTATGGATTTGACACTGTATGGCATAAATTTTTATTAGTAAATGTCACTTTGAAACAAGTAAAAATTGTGAATAAATGTACCTTTCTCCGATGGGAGATTTCAACCACATATGTAATTATTGTGATTTGAAGAATGAATGAAGTTGGCAAAGATAGAGTGTTGCTTCCAAAGTAACAAAAAATAAAAAAGGAAGTAAAATGTAAAGTACTATATTGATGATATCAGCATTTATAAAATCATATCATTTCTACCGTTTCAAAATATATTTGTTGAAAATAAGATAAATTATAACACAAAAGAAGTAGAAAATATTTCACATAATTGAACAGGTGAAGAGGTGAAAGTCACTTTTCTGAAAAACTCATAGATGAAAGATCTAAATGAATATATTAAAATAGATATGTGTTTAAAATAATCAATGTTGAACTTGTTATGTTTAATACTAGATTCCATTCTTGAGACTTGATGCACCAACTAACAAGAGTTAGCTATTTGATGTCGATGCTCTATTTGTCTTCAAAAAGTAAACTAGACTATGAATTTAAGGAATTTTTGGTTGGTGAATATTTGTGATTATCACTCTTAAGTCTTTAACATGTGGACTTGATGCTCTTTATTCTATCAAAAGTTATAAGAAGTTAGTTATTCATTAAAAACATATAAAAATTCAAAAATTCTATCCATATCACACAACTGCACCACCCAACAAACCCATATAGAAAATATATATCTCCTAATTCCTAACCAAACACACTGTTCATCAAACATTATCACAATTTCATGAACCTTGCTGCAGGAGTAATTAAATATCATAATCAGACCAAACTATCTTTTAATCATAGACATAAAATAAAATAAGAGTAATGAATTGTCATTTTTTTTTTAAATTACTGTAAGAGTGGTTTAGCATCACAATAAGACAAAACCATCTTTTTTTTAATCATAGGAAAAATAAAATTAAATAAATTAAATAAAAGAGAGAAAGAAAAAGATGGCAAAATATATTTAATTTTGAATCTATGAATCAAATGGGACATTGGTGTTCTGGAGTTGTGGTTGTGACATGATGTGAGGGACCCAAAGAACAGTGGTGTGAGTCATGGAGTGAGGGTGACATGAGAGTATAACCAAAAGAACATCAATTTTCCATTTCAATCATGGGTATCAATGCAATATGATACCAATCCTAAATAACAAAAGCCAAGCAGCCACATGCCTACAATCCTTAACCCCAAAACTGAACACCCAACCAATGTTTTGCCAATAATTTCTAGAGCTGCCTCCTTATGGACAAGCAAAGCATAAATTCTCACTGAATGAGAAAACTACTATAGAGTGAGTATAGTAGCATGTGTTCATATTTTTTAAAATGAAAGGGGGGCATGATCTTGGGGGACTACATATGATACAAGTGCAGGTACCATGTTATGAAGGTTCATATTCAAGGATACAAAGTTAGCAAAGGCACAAAGGGGAATTGAAGGGCTTTTAAGAGAATGGTCAGAAGGGCATGTGATTGCCTCCCTAGATGGTGTTGAGGTGTTGGAATGATTTGGGACCATTGCGCCTTCCCACACTCTGATGGCCTATATACTATTTTACCCCTAAGCCTACAACTTTCTTTAAATTTCCTAATCATAAGTGAAGACAACAAGAAGATGGTGCTAGGAAGAGACTAGGTGAGGAGGATGCCTAGTAGAGTGTTTGATCCAATTGATAATAAGAGAAAAGAAAATTGAGAATCTACACCCAACCCAACTGGCCACCATCATCAGTAGTAGCATCAGCATCAGCATCAGCATCACCCTCTTTTCCTGTGCTTTCTCATATTTCACTTTCTTGTGTTGGTTGTTGGGACAAGGAGATGAGAGAGTGCCTTACTGTTTCAAGGTCTCTATACTGGTCCACAAAATCCAGAAACTCATCTATGTATTATCTATGTATTGGCTGTTCCTTCAGTTTAACTACTTCTCGCACTGCTTCTGCTTCTGCTTCTCTATAGGGTAGTTAGTGAGTATTTATTTCACTTCCAACAAAATAGCATAACAGTAGATCTTCTAACTTTCTTTTTTGTTGTTATGAAAGATGAAATGTTTCTAGTGATGAGTGGCTTTTTCTTCCGAAATTGCTTTCATGGGTCTTGATTTTCAATGTGTGAATCATGTACGTTGGAGTGATGAAACTGGGGCCACACATGAAAAGGGACAATACCTATAGCTGTGAGAAATGCATCCTGCACTAAACTACATAGGCAAGCTATCTTACTCTACCATGTGGCAAGTTCCCATTCCAGCCAGCAAGCACCTTCTAATTAGCAACTGCAAAAATTGTTTTTATCTAATGATAACAAGATGTTTATCACTAAGTGACCATCGTTGCGTCCATCATTGTCATCAAATTGGAGCATGATATCAACTTGTTATATTTACTTTAATTTCAAATGTATCATGAACAAAGGATTAAATAATTTTGGTCAAAGCAATTCAAGACAGTGATATTTGAATAGCTCAATCTCTATGCGCAATTAACTCTGGAGGTATTTCCGGATCTCTTTTGTTAAGACACAAGAAAAGGAGATGCCTTGTAGGTATTTTATTCAGGACTATAAACTTGAGATCAGTTTCACATGTGCATAAGGAAGCCTTCAAACTGGCTTCTTACTAATAAAAAGCCAAAAAGAGTTGGGGAAAAAGAAGATAATTAACTTATATGGATGAATTCAAGGAAAGATGTGATACCAACCTTTCTAGCACTCGGTATTTACATTGGCAAGAAGTTATTGGCATCCAAAATTAAGCAGAAGCAAGTTTGAGCAGTGATACTTCACTGCTTAAGGATGGACTGTTGGTTCCTTTGATTCTCCACTTCTACAGTGAGCCGAGAAAGTTTTCTTTTCCATAGTGCAAGTTCTTGCTCTAACTCCTCAATCTGGTTAAACGAACAAGTCAGGAAAACCTTCTATTTCACAGCAAACCATGAGCGGGCTATATTACAAGTTCCTCATTGGTTTTCATATCAAAGCAAAATAATTGCTGGGCATAGAAAAACCTTGGAATTACATACCGTCTTTTTTAACTTTTCGTAGTTACTCTGAAGCTCTCCTCGCCTGTTCATATAAATGAATATTAGAAAACCAAACTGCTATCTATCATCCATGAAGCAATAGTTTTACAGACTTCTATAAAAACTCCCAAGTGTCTTTCTTTTCGATTAAATAGGATAATACCAAAATTGCAAGCAGGTTTGCTTTGCTTGTAATAGTAATTGAAGAAGATAACACAATCCAATGGTAAAAGTTCAGAGATTATGCTTCGTGCACAATAAGGCATAAGGGAATGCAGTTTGAGAATTGAGACTCCATTCACATTCTGGAGTCACGAACACCACCTCGTAGAGTCAGTCTCTTTGTGTGACAACAGGCCTTATTATGTGATCATCTCTATAAAGGACTACATCCTAATTGACTTTGAGTTGTAAAACCAAGTAGCCTGATAGTAAAGAAAATTAAGTTAAAATATAGTGACCACCCAATAGCTCACTTGCAACTACTGTATCTCAAAATTTTGTTGTCCTACATTGTGTTGCCTCACAACTCTTTGGCCTTGTGGCTTATGGAATTTACCGATGGCTCAGCTCTCTTAAACCAAACAAAGAAATAGCACAATTGCTATGCATCAAAGCTATTGGTTCATCATCAATATGCCTCAACCAGTTATTTCTGCAGAAGACTAGATCATAATTGGTTTAAGTTGTAACTATCATGAAGTATAGCCTAAGGTGGCCGAGAAGTCTAACAGAAAAGTGACACCATACTCAGAATGTAACATATACAGTACTAATCAATATGCATCAACCAACATCTCACAGTTGTATTGCTCCAAAGCCGCAACACAATTCTATGATACAGAATGGGTTAGATACCTGAAAGCATTCTAAATGGTAATTGGCTCAAGTCATGCATAATTTGTCTCAAGGGACTCAGCAGTCAGTCCGCTTAAGCTTTCCTATAACGTTTAACTTCAATTTACTGAATAAATGTTAACACATACATTTAGTTTGCATGAATGAATGGACATTTATTTGATCATATCACCAATGCCCCATGAACACAAAGTTAATTTCATAGTAACTCAATCAAAGATCTTAGTGCCTAAAAATAGATCAATATTAGTTCCAAACAAAAAATAAGTAAACATAGTTCAGATTCTACCTGACGAACAACTCCAGGTTTTCTTCACTAATCTTCTCGATAAGACTAGAATCCAGGACATCTGCAGGTACCATTTCTTCACATTCCTGGAAACAATTAGTATATGACAGATTTCTGCCTTAGTGTTCAATAAGCATTTGCCACATCAGAAATAACAAGGGACCGAATTTCACTAATTTTGGTGACAAATAAATGGGTATATTTAACTTTAATTTAGACAAAAAGCATCTAAACAGTAGTGTCTTAAAATTAATGAAAACTAGGGAATTTATTCATATTATTGAGGGCCACACTGAGATTGGGCATGCATTCCGGTTCTTGTGCTATACTTTCTTGAGGCCCATCCTAGTACAACGTAAAATACACATGAATCCAATCATGATTTTGAGTCCTCATCCTAGTACAACCTAAAATAAACATGACTTCCAACCATGATTTTGAGTCATCATCCTAGTAGAAAAATACACAAAGACAATAAGCTTCTTTGCATTTTGTTATTTTAGTTCTACCTTCGTCTGCAAGCAATGCTTAAAACATCAGCAAGTCAGACTGCATGTTACCAGCCTCTAATACAATATAGGAATAGCTAGAAGCATCATCTATCATGTGATGGGTTTCATGCAAAAGTGTACATAATTTCTTGACAAAAAAATTACAAGAACAGCGAAATAAGAAACCAAAAGAAAATAACAATTTTGCAAGTCACTATTTGATACTGCCAGCAACTTAGGTAAGAAATGAAGATCAGGAATTGTGAGTCTCACGTCAGAATGGTATGCGATAAGTGGAGCACGAGCTTTTCCAGAAGGAATTGGGCTTGAACCTTCAATAAACAAGAACTGAACATAAGCAATGTTTAACCACCAAGGGGATGTGAATATGATCAAATTAATGATTTAGGACTAAGTAGAGAACAAAAAATGCTAGAGAGCCACATGAAACAGAAGGAAAAAAACTACACCAAACGCCTAGTAAATCTTTGTGCAAGACAAGGATATTTACAAGTCTTAATGAAAACAGAAGTCCTGGCCGAAATTGTGGAGGATTAGCAAGTAGTGCACTGAAACAGATAGATGTCATTTGATAGTGTACCGCATCTAAGCAACCATGATCTAGATTTTGATAACATTGAGATAACATAAACAATTAATGCATACATCCCAGCAGTTAGAAGACCATGCATATTTTGTTGATTCAGAAATTCCTACAGCAATGCTCAGAAATAGTATGTAGCCTGTGACTATAATTCGAAGGGCACAATACCACTAACAGCAGCAAGCTCAGCAACATGGTCAGCAGTTGCCCCATGCAAATCCATTGGCTGCAAACTGGCTAATTCTGCCACTTGGAATTCTCTCTGTGCATTTGCAGAGAGCCCTATAATCGATTCACTATGTGGCAGTTCCTTTGCCACATTTGCTGCAGGTTCATGAGGAAATTTACCAGACTGTTTCTGCTTGTTTCGTATCTCTGGATTTCGAGATTGATATCCAATCAGATAGCAATTCTCTTTCCTGAAACAAAATAATAGATTATAAGATATTCACTGTCATACAATAATCTGTAGTATAACACCACCAAAAACTAATGTTATTATAAAAGCATGGCTAGGATTTAACATTGTTACTTGTATTACTGCTAATGTAACTGATTCACATTAACAACATGAAAGAGATAACTGAGACGCATAAATTAAGTCATTTGAATGATATGTACAGGCAAAAACAACATCAAACACATTGAAAAGCTAGAGAGAATTCTGCAGTTGGCTGCAAGGATCAGCACAGAGCAAGATGAAGTTAAGTAGGAAACGAAAAGATTTTACATATTCAGAAGAAGCCACATCTAGGAACAATTATATAAACTAATGACTCACGGCATGGCAGTCATATAAATGTGATATTATAAATAATGAAATGAGAAATGCCAGATAAGGACAATGATCTTGGCGAAGAAAGTGATCTAAGAATAAGCATCAATCCAAAATTTTA
Source organism: Dioscorea cayenensis subsp. rotundata (assembly GCF_009730915.1). NCBI lineage: Eukaryota > Viridiplantae > Streptophyta > Magnoliopsida > Dioscoreales > Dioscoreaceae > Dioscorea > Dioscorea cayenensis. The sequence goes on along the minus strand of NC_052474.1, from coordinate 3,559,086 downwards.
AAATTATTTGATTGAAATGATTGCGGAATCAAATAAGTCAAATATCTGCCAGTAAACCTAGTAAGCTGGTAGACAAAACATCATAATATCAATTTCTGTTGATAAAGCTTTTAATGGTTAATGCTGACAAAGCCTTCCAAAGGAATAAAGTAACTAAGTTTAAGCTTTTCATATGGTATGTACTCATTGATATGGTAATGTGATCATTTCGTATCATTATGGAAGAAATGTAATAAAGCAGAAAAAAGGACATACATAACTTAAAATGTGGTAAGAGAATCCAATTAAAAATTACCAGCAACCTTTTGTTGAGGGGGGTGGGGGGACATATTTTATTTAAACCTGGTGCATTACACTTATTAATGAAATCATAATAATACCAAAGACAGATAATAATGATAACTATAATGAAAAGATGGACACAGATGCCTAATTGCCTACGATCAATAGATAGAATGGTCGATCAAGATGCAAAATGATGGACAAATCAATAAAAAGAAAACAAAATACAACAACAGGACTAAGTACTAAGTTAGAATGAAATGTGAATAACAATAAAAAGCAAGGTGATTTTTTATGCATACCAATAATCAAGGACAATCTGTCTAAGTTTTGTTTCCAGACGAAGGAATAAAGGTGTTCTCTCAAAATCCTGTTTATCATGGGCTGGCTCAATAAAATTCGCCTCAAGGACTCCTGGAATTGGGCACAAAGAGAATAGGTTTCACATTGCTTTTAAATAACACAGAATATTTAAATAACTAAAAGGCATTCACTTCTGGTAAATGCATACCTAAAACATTCCTCCCACGACTAGAACCCTCTTGCAGAACTTTCCAGAACGGCTACATCAATACAGAACCACATTACATCTCATCACCAAATTCCAGATGCACCTAAAGGCATCTTATAAATATAAAAGCATACAAAGAATTTCACTGACCATTAAGTAAAGCTGAATGGAAAAATCACTTTATAAGTAAGGAAGTACCCCAGTGAAGAGGCAATAAGACAGGAACTGACCTACGATATCCCTATCTAGTCCTGGTACTAGCATTATTCTCAAAACGTGTTGTGGAAGCAAGTAAACACCATTTTTCGTGCCATAAATATTAAAAGTTGATATAAATGAGTTACACGACATAAATAGCATGCTTGGGGACCACACATGAGCATTTTATTTGACACACTAAAATTTGCAACGTACTAGCATTACAATTAAGTGACACAAAGATCCGCTAATCTAATATCCAGTAAATGTTCATGTATCTCAAAACTCTTGTGGAAATTCAAGCTTTCAGATAGTGAAGTTACAGGGTACAAAAATTTATGATCCACCAATTACTTACCCAAACATAGATTGCTCCAAATTATTTCCTACAATCCAATACATTAGGCTATTTTTCTCATAAAATTTTTGCTTATGTTTTGAACTCAATTTGTTGCTACTTTTTCTCCTTCCCTGCAACCAGATTACTATTACAATTTGTGGCTTTGAAGAAGAACAAGCACTCACACGCGTGCGCATGTGCTGCATACGGGCTCAGTTGTGTTTTTTTACACATGAATGCACCTTATACTTTTTTCCATCAACTTTAATGTAGAATTCATCTTATACTTTTCTTTATTTTCCAGCTGTGTGTGTACGCACGTGCATATTGACAGTTGGTGAAGGGAAACGTAAGTATATTGTTTTACACAAATTCAGTGAAATAAAATCATTCTACTAGGATATCCTATCTATGAAGTAGAAACAGTAACACATGGTGTATTCCATGCAATGTTCGCTGCATGGCCCTAACTCATGTTATATGCATAAGGATATCATGGCTTCCAACTAGATTTGGTTTCAGGCCATCAAGATTTACTTGATGGCTCTTATAATCATGCTAAGCATAAAAGTTTGCGCTAGCTCTAAATTGAAATTATATAGTAGGTGAACAAAACTTGTAAGCTGTTCAATAGGTAAGGTCCTCAAGCACATTAGCAACAAAATGGAATCATGGTGGAAGAATAGAAAAAAACAAATCAACACGCAAGATCACAATTACTGTGAATAAAGATTACCATGATGAGACGGTTTTTATGATACACATTGAAACCAAAAATACCCAGAATAGGAGCTTCCTTCGCAAAGCCCATGGTTATCTTCACCGAGGCCTGAAACATAAAGCATACAATACTTAAGTTTTATGATTAAAAAATAAGCAATGAGTAAAGGTGCATGTGTATGCATGATTCTATGAACAAATTATGCATTTTCCTTCACAGAAATATGATAGCAATCGGAAATGAGCTAATAAAGAGTAAATTAGTAAATTTTTCTATAGCAGCTGGGTGAATAAAACATAACACTGAGAAAACCTTGGCTCAGGTTCAATGACATGACACAAATTATTCAACAAGTTGATGTCATAGTGAGACAAGCATATAAAACAGAATAATTATGTCACTCTTGGCATCATGTAAGAGCATGTAACTTTATATGAGTTTCTTGATGTCTAAGGATTATATATCATATTATCATATGTAAATCTAAAGAAAATTTACTTGCATGATGATAAACAAGCAAAGTTGCTCCTACATTAAGCATTCATCTCATTAGAATTTGCTTGATTGAGGTCTAGAACTCTTCCAAACTCTTTATGGCATCACAAAGGGAATGAAGGCCAATCATGTAAATGAAAATAAATCTGACTAAAAAAATACCAATATGTGTTTTTTTTCCTAAAAACTCTCCAATCTTTTAATTGATTCTTACATAGCACTGCACTTGTGCTGGAAACAAACAAGTAATCTACAGTGGTCATGAAATATTATAACTGAATATCAAACCAATAAAAAACTAGTGCACATGCTAGAGATGAGCTATCATAATGTAATCCAATTGCCAGTTACATAAATATATTCTCACTTTGACTAATTTTGGATAACAATGGACAATTCTTTAAAAAACCAGATCAGAGGTCTAATCTTTGAATGCCATGCAGTCCCATTGGCTTGAACAGGCTTAAATGTGGAATGATCATGAGAACACTAAATATGATTCTTAAAATTCATCTAAACTTTTGAAGAGGCAATAATAACATGGAAATCTATTCAAAGAAAATTGATTACGGAATTAGGTACTCATGAAGGATGCACATTCTTGCATTGTACAAGAATAAGATAAATCATATTTTTGGAGAAAAACATAAGCTAATATATTACATTTTCTGAACCTGTAATGACTTGAGGTTTATAAGTCAAAACTTTGCGAAACTTTAACTCGTCAGCAATATTGAGCTGTTCAACAGGTTTCCCTCTTAATATAATCTGGAATTTAGGAAACTTTCGGAGATAAAGTATTGAAATGTATGCCTGCCAAAAAGCAAAATGAAGAGGTACATCTAGCTGTCTGCAGATGAATATCAGCCAATTGACAAAACAATACTGATGAACTCACCCGCAATGAACACCTAAACGTATATGATATATGTGAATGGACAATTTCCTTATGAGATTTTGAAAGGCCAGCATAGTTAGCATGATCCCTCAATACTATGTCCTGCATATAGGCAAAAGGAAGAACAGGAGATCATTGACACTGTAATATATTCATAACAAACTCCCATTAGATAATGGTCCTGCATCAGTTGATTAGTGAATTTGAATATGTGGTTAAGTCACTCATCCTATCAGTTTAAATTTTTTTGGTTGAATCAAACCCAAACCATGTGTTTGGTTTGCACCCAAGATAGTCTCAAGTCATATTGACTCAATTGTTTGCAATGTGGCTAGTTAAAAAGGTCAGCCCCAGCAAGGGGGCATATGAAAGCAACTAATACTACCATTACTTGGTAAACTGGAATATATAAGACATGATGTCACTCTGTCAGTTTAAATTTTTGGGTTGATTTGAACTCAGAATGTGTATTGTTCGCATCTAGTACTTGAGAAAGAGAGAGAGAGAGAGAGAGAGATGCAATTGCTCTAGAGAATCTTAAGTATGGAAATGCTGATAAATGTTAGTTTCCGCATAAAAAGAGAGGTAAAATGTTCTCAAGTCAACAATATAGAAACAGGCACAAAAATCTACAGAAAGTTGGGGTTCCATGGCTGAAAAAAGTTAAGATGATGAACTATAGCGTACACATCAAAGGTTCAATTTGAGGAAGCCTAATACATTTACAACTCAATAAAGCCTGCCTTGGCAGAAGTCAGGTACTATAACCTTATTAACATACAAAATTAATTAGAGAGTGATGGAAGAGAGTATAAGAAAGCATCACAGCATAAGTTTCCAGATATTAGAAGATTTAAAACAGCATCAAAGCCAATAAAGCACAAATAATTGTTTGCGACCATAAAAACAAAAGATTACCTCATCATCATCATTAAAATCCAATTCCAGGAGATCATCATCATCCATCCACAGGTTATAAATTAAAACTTGGGTTCCATGAGACCCTACATCCTCAAACTGCGACATCAAAGAACAAAATTTATTTATTTTTCTTGTGTTTAAAGCATCTCTGCTGATTGGCAAGATAAGTAATTGTTCCTTAAGATATACCAACTTAAATATTACCGAAAATAGGAGCGAAGCAGTGACTTAATAATCATTGAGGATCAATCCCATCATCCCTCAAGACCCCCCCTCAATAAATTTTTTTTTAAAGTAGTTTAACTTCAGCATTTATCTTTTTCGACCCCTGTTAAATTATAAAAGTCACCAAATGTACACAATGATTGCTGCCTCACATCGGATATCAGTTTTACATTCAATTTAGATGATAAATAAACTTATTACACTAAACTTAGAAAATAGTTGCAGGAAAATATTGTAAATCATTTATGAGGCAACATAGAATTGCATTAGTCAAAAAGTTCAGTTACACAGTCAAGAGTACAAGAATCTCATACTGCACAAGTAAACATTAGAAGCCAAAAAAGTATTTTGCATCTGAAGTTATAAACTAGATGTAAGGCAAAAACCACCATAAGAAAAAGGAAATGAGTTTGCTCTAATCAAAGGCATTGGTTGAGAAAGTAACAGGTAAAGAAAAATGAGAAGGAATGAGAAGAAACATGCATGTTGGAAGATAGGAAAAAAGCCAAATAGACCCCATGAAGTGACAGATGTAATATGAATAAAAAAATAAAGAAATGACCAGAAGGGAATGTAGAAAACCTGGAGCATAAGCTCCTCCCTAGTGGAAAAAGGAGACCAGTCAAGAATTGTCTTTAAGTTACTGTCCCAATTATCCTGTGATCCGAAAGGTAATGGTATTGCCTGACCATCTAGAATCTCAAAATGGACCTGAAATCCCAATCCAATAAGCATATAAGTTCATCATAATTCCTTGCACAAAAATTCAAAGGAGGAACTTGGATAAGCAGATCTTACCGTAGGGACAATAATGTCATCCTTCATTGTTCTTCTTAAATATGTATATGATAGCAAACCGATGCTTTGCGTCACAGAACTAAATGCTCTCAATAAAATTTAGTCAGGGTGACTGATAATTTATAAAGAAACTAAATATGAATAATCTGTATAGCATAAAAAAAGAATAATGCTTAACTCTTAAGCTTCAGATCAAAACAAAGCTAGTTCCTAGAAATTAAACCATATGATCTGATACACATGAAATCATAGTCAAAATAGGTATCCCAGATTATTGCCAATGATTAGAAGAGGACATATGCACAACAGAACAACTATGAAAAGTTATACTGCAAACCCAAAAACTGATGGTTATTAGTTCATCATAACTGAGAGCATTTGCTTGCATTCTTTAAGTAGGACACTAATCTAGTATTTATCCAATATGATTTATGATTAACAGATACAAAACCTATTCAGGAGTTTAAGAGCATTGAAATTTTGTCAAACTAAAACTTGCAGACAGTTCACATAATCAGAAACCAGGAGTAGAGATAAATGAAGAGCATTATTATTTATTGAGGAGGCACACATTTTAGTTACCAATAATTTAGATTGGTTCAAGGATCGCAGGCAGGAGCTTTGCCAAAGATCATAGTTTGGCACTTTGAGCAGGTTAAGGAACATATCAAGCTTCTCTAATCGGTTTGTAAACAATTAATTTCAACCTCACCAATATATGATGGTGAATATCAAGAAACTGGACTATATTAATTTTAAATAACAGAAATTACCTCCCACGATTTGCCCTAGTGAATACAATTGCATCAGCACCTAAACGCATTGTGCTTGTCTTGAAGCCATTTCCGTCTACACAAGAAGCAACACGTCAACTAACATTAAACTTATAAAGCATGTTGCAAAAGTATAATTGAAAAGAAGATGCTTGCTGTCAATCAAGAGAAATTAAAAATAAGCTCAGCTCCAGCAAACACTGTTTGAGAATATGCTAGCTATTAAGCAAGAGGAAATTGGCATAAGCATTGCCGGAGAGGAGACTTAGATGGAAAAGACCATGAACTGACAAGACCTTGATCAAATAGAACCATGTGAAATTAGGAATATCAATCATTTATCCATTAGAACAGCAGAAGAGTAAAAGTAGAAAGCAAAAGAGCAAAACTACAGAAAGACCATAACTTCTGCTGAACAGTCTAGTACTATAGTGAAAGTTATAGTAAACAAAGCATCCATTTGAAGGACAATTTAAGTGCTTTCAAGGTATTGGAATTTGGAAATAAATGCATAATAAATTCAACATATAGATGACAAAATGGCAATTTACATTGTTCCCAAGGTGTTGGAAATATAAATATAATAATTCCAAAGGCCAGACAACCAACATGTAATTTACATCAATCCTGAGTATTTGAAATAAAACCACAAGTTCAAAGTCTAGATGGTATAATAGCAACCTACATTGCCCAATGGTTTTCTTTGACCCCTTGGATGAGAACCCCAAGCTCATGCATCGCCGAATGCCTTCTGGGTCCATACCCCCTCCATCATCTGCAAAAGACCAAAGATGGGCTAAGTTTGTGACAACATCCTCATTGATTTCCCATTCATTCGCTGTTAACTTAGCTTGTCACATACCTTGAATAACCAGCATAGGACTATCATCTCTCGGATTGTTAACCTTATCCACAATCACAAAAGTTGCACCATTGCAGATCTGGAAACACATGCCATTTAAGAAAGAGAGAGATCATATAAGCCAGAAATACACTGACAAAAAATGCATTTCCTGTTAGTAGTAGTATGCATAGCACAGATTTGGATGTCATGCTGATGCATTCTAAATGCACTTCACGCAGTACAGATCTTGATCAAATATTGTTTTAAGATTGCTTCATCTAAAGGAAAATTGAGGGCTCATGCCATACCTCATCAACAGCATTGTCAAGTAGCTCAGCAACGGCTGCATAAAATTTCAAACCAATAAAATGATGAACAGCATTCAATCAAATCCGATAAATGACTGGCTATATAATCAAACATGAAAAATTCACGTCTAGTCAAATACATGTAATAACCGAATGCAAAGTTGTGAATAAAATCAATCAATCGAAAATAGTCATATTTCATATTTCGGCTCTATAAAATAATCAAGAGAGTAATTTTAAGCAAAATATTAATCAACAGCAACGACAAGAAGTCATTAGTACCAACTATTTGCGGTCGGCTACAGAAATCCTTCCTTTCCACATTGCTCTATCAAAGGCCAAAGGACTAGATAAACCAAGCATCAAGCAAAATATTAATCACAAATGCAATATACCATGATACTCAGTGGATGCATAGATGCCAATTGAACCCGGTGTTAACAGATTCTCCTCCACAAATTAAATGAAAACACTGGAAATATATCCTTAAGCATCTGAAGCTGATATCAAGTGTTCTAGCAGTACAATAAGAAAGAAAGAGAAACTTGGGCCAGTTCGTCAGATGGATTAACTCAAACAATATGCTAAAATGAAGCAATGACTGTCTCTACTAGCAGTGAACTCGAGATTAAAGTAATGTGTTGCACTACAAATTTTTTTCCTTGATTATTTCATTTTCATTGGGTGACGAGACTTTTCTTGAATAATTTACCCAAATTTTTATTTGAATCTTCAGATGAACAATAATCAGGTAGCAAACCAAAGCATATTCACTCTTTGGATATCCTCAAACAAGAAAGTCACCCTTTTTTCCCCCATTATAACACTAATGAAAATATCTACCAGAAAAAAAAAACTAAACCATAGACAAATAGACCTAGCAGCAAAACCTAATAGCAAGGAAGATGAAATCCTCCAAACCCCTGTGAAATCCTCGACCAAGGTGCCTCAGTTGGGCAATAAAATAAACACTACGTGCAATGACGACGCTGCTTAAATAGAATCATCTCCGAGAAAAAAAGAAAACAAACCTCCAAACGCCCACTTATGCGACGTCGCATTGGTGTGCAAGAACTTTGGATGAACTCGTGCCCGCTCAAAATCCGACGAATCTAAATCCCCTGCGAAAACAAACTGATAAACAACAACCCGAGGAGTTCCTCATCAAAGAGGAGAAAGAAGAAGAAGATCACCTCCGAGAGTGGAAGAGGAAGCGGCAGTGTTGACGTCGAAGGAGCCCGCCTTCCAAAAGCTCCGGCATTCGAGGACGGGACGGCGCTGGCGTCGGAGCGCTTCTTGAGCTTGTTGCCCCATGGAATTTCTCCGCGCCGCTGCCTCGCGACCTATTTGTTCAAAATGTCTTTCCATGTGCCATTGTGCCTTCTTATTCAAGACTTCCCAAACTTGGAAATGTGGTTTGGTTGGGGTTGGTATGGCTTCAGACTTCAGTAAAAGCCTCTGTTTTGGACCTAGATTTATTATTATTATTCAATATATGTAATTTAATTAAATTTAAAATAAGGTAATTATTAATTAAAATTTTGGAATTAATTTGTATTTTTTAAAAATTAGTGGGATAAGCTAAACTCAACTTGGTGTCTTGTTCAAAGGTTTGAGTTAATTTGAGTTTGAAATTTGTTTTTGGAGGATAAATCCCACAGATTTATTATTATTATTCAATATATGTAATTTAATTAAATTTAAAATAAGGTAATTATTAATTAAAATTTTGGAATTAATTTGTATTTTTTAAAAATTAGTGGGATAAGCTAAACTCAACTTGGTGTCTTGTTCAAAGGTTTGAGTTAATTTGAGTTTGAAATTTGTTTTTGGAGGATAAATCCCACATTGATTTTGATATATATTTTTGGCTTTATTAAATTAAATTTATTTTTAAAATATAAAATGCATAAATATCATTTGTGAAAAATCAATCATCACTGATTATGAAGCACCTCACTGAGGACTTGAGCGCTAATTGATTCAAAAGCCGTTGCCTATAAAACTAGTATTTTTACTAGCGTGTCGACTTATGCTATGGGTTCATGTTATGGCTATGATTATTTACATTTATTATGTTTATTTTAAATTTATTTTTCACTGTCTATGTCATTACTAGAATGAGCAATTTTAAATCTACTAACTGATCTTCTTAATTATCTATCGAATTAAACGAGGACTAATGTTGTAAATCAGGAATATGATGAAATGATGATTAATAACTAATTTGATAGTTTTTAGACGTCAATTAATTTGATGTTAGATGGTGATAGTCTAAATCAACTTGTTCCTCCGTTTAATCATAGCAAAAACATGTACTTTATTATCCATCAAGAATAATCCAATAGTATTTTTTGACAAATTTTACTTGAATTTGGAAATAAAATTGGAAATAGTTCAACATGCAGTTTTTTTTTTTTTTAAAAAAAAGGGGAAATTTAGGTCTTTTATGCTGGATGCTAAAATATTTTAGCTTTAAAAGTATAAATAAATATGCAAGCTTGGGTCAAATGGGCTAATGCATGTCAAGTTTTAAAAAAGGTATATCGTAGTTTGCAAAATATTTTAAGGTTGGCGCTTTTTTAATAATTAATTATTTTAAGAATTGTATTCCCAAAAGTTGGCCCATATATATAACTAAAATAATAATAATACTATTCCCAATAAAACACACTTCTGGATGTCATGAAGCAGGAACTGCAGTCTATGCTTAACATGATGATGTTTAAATTAACTCTTTAAGAAAAATGACCGGTTTATATTTGTAAGAGTTACAAGTAATATCAAACTGGCAAACTACTTTTTTTTAAAAAAAGCTAAATTAAGGATTTTAATGATTTTATTATTCTAAAAAACACGATAAAATTTGTCCAATAAAATCATTTAAAATTGTAAAATTAGATTATGTTTCCTTTTGTGTTTAGGATCCATGAGTATTGCAGATTCTTAATAATAAAGAAAAAAAATCAAATCATGAAAAATGATGGAAAATGATTATCAACCAGGCAGTAATTACAGTATTAACATTGAATTATCTGATTTTTAAATTTAAATGGTGAATAATTGGAAATAAAAGACTCTACAACCATCAAAGGCAATCAATTGCATCTATTAATATATTAATTAATTATATTTCTAAAAAAAAAAAAGAACAATTATTGATTATTTTGAAAAACCAAACATTTTAAAATCTTATTAACAAGCAGGTGAAAACAATTGTCCACGTTATGATATTCTCACTCCTTTTTATCGGGCTAATCATTCACACTCGTGAAACACCTTCGGCATCATGACAATGAGATAAAGATGTCTTTCTATTGATTAAATGGGGTAGGAATATCAACATCCGTAGCCATAACCAATCCGCTGAGAGGGAGAGGGGGAGAGGGTGAGGGAGAGGGAGAGGGGAGAGGAGGAAGGGGAGGGAGAATGGCGGGCCACGATCGGCGGCGAGGGGGAGGGTGCTGTCCGGCGATGGATCTGATGAGGTCGGAGGAGATGCAGCTTGTTCAGCTGATCATACCCATGGAGTCCGCTCACCGCACCGTCTCCTATCTCGGCGACCTTGGGTTTCTCCAGTTCAAAGACGTAATCGCTATTCCTTTATATCTTCTTGCTATCGTATTCCCTAATTTGATCAATGAGACCCTTGGATGGCTTTACATGTGAATCTTTGAATTTGATGTTCGACATTTGTTCTTTGAATCCAGGGTCTGCTTTGTGCTTTAATTGGAATTCATCGTAGATTTTGCATGTATTTGATATGAGAAAATGGGCGAGATTGGTCTTGGATATGATTCTCATTCTGCTTTTGCTTGTTCTTTCGGCATTATCTATACGTGCTATTTGTTGGATAGATGAGCCTTCTTGCATTGTTGAATGAGCGGGATTCAAAAGGAAGTTCTTGACTTTGGAATGCAAATGAATCATCTTATGTTCCTTATAGAGGGTTTCTTTATTCTTGTGAATATTTCGGATAGATGAACCTACTTGCATTGTTGAAAGAGCAAGGTTCAAAAGGAAGTTTTTGATTTTGGAATGCAAATGAACCATCTTGCATTCCTTACAGAGGGTTTCTTTATTCTTGTGAATATCCCGAATAGCCTTTTAATTATTTTGGAGCACTTTGTAACCCACTAATGGCGCATTGCTCCATAAGCAGAACCCTTTTCATGGCTATTAATTGTACAGCATCACCTTTTTTTTCATATTGATTTGTTTATGCCATTCTTAACAACTGTAAGAAAACTTGCTAATGAATCAGTAGGCTTGTTTTCCTGTTAACTGCATAATTGTTTTTGCAATTTGTGGTTTTAATTTATCAATACATCCTTCTATAATATCTGCTTTTATTCTTTGAAAACTGCTGCTAAAACGGTCTTCTTATTATGTTGCTTATTATGATTATAGTTTTGAGAGTGCAATTTTCAATTTTATGATTGATTGAGGGTACAACCTCAAATTTTTTTATGACAGCCGCTTCAATTTGTCATGTACTGTTAAGCTCTATTTATTGTAGTTATTTTGATATCTGTTTGTTAATATAGCTGAGAGGATTCAATCTGTCAGATTGGTATCCTAGTTTTCGGCTGCTAGAAGTTCTTATCTATAATGTAAATTTGGCTCACTGGTTGGCTGTAGTTTTCATTTAATTACTCATGAAATGATAGCTCATTAGTTTGTGCCCATGTAATCAGCAATGCAAGATAGCTCTTTCTTGAAATGTTTTTGTGCCTGTTCCATTTTGCTTATAATTAGAATTGCCACTTATTTTTTGCAATAATATGTTTCATCCTCAGCTAAATTCAGATAAAAGTCCTTTCCAACGATCATTTGCTACCCAGGTAATTTTTATTTTATTGTTTTTGTGCATATCCTCTGGCATATAGTTTTGTTCTTGCATACTTTGATGTGGTTTTTATTGAAGTTATGTGTTATCCATTTAGGAGTTAATGACACAATCTTATTTTATATAGACTCAATTAGAGTAATGATTGGAATTATTTTAACTGTGTCTTCACTATGTTTCCCTAGCACTGTTGTTAGTAGGAGCATATGTTAATTGCAACTTGTATGTGGTATATGCTTGATCATCTACTTTTGTGATATTTACACTTGCAAATATCTCAAGTAGTTCAATAGGCAAAGCCTTAAGAGTGCACACATCAATGAAAGCCATCAATATCTTAATATTTGTGCTCCAGATATGTGACCATGTGATCTTTATTAATTGGACGTGATTTTACATTTCTGCTTTTACGATTAATAATTTGTCCATGAATATGAAAGAAATCTATTCCCTAAACTTGATAGTGTTTGACTTGATGACGTAATAGGGTTTAGATACAGCTGACAGGTTAAGTAGTTATAGTGAAAAACATGAGCACTTTGCTCTTCAATGCCAAGATGCCAGACCGGTGCTTGGTTTAGGCATTCTTAGGTGACACCTTGATATTTGAAACTATACTCTGCTATATAGCAAGCATTTGCATGTATTTATGCAAAAGTTGTGAAATAAAGGCTCTATAATTAAACTGCGCTTTATTGCTTTGTATAAAGCTCTTGTTTTTATAATTACACATACTATTTGGCTAATAGGGGTGTTCAAGTAAACTGGGCAAACTAAAAAACTGAATTAAACGGAACTTCAAGCTCCAGTGCGGGTTTTTTTTTTTTTTTTGTTCCAGCTTTATATTTACGAACCAATTTAAATTTCAGTCTGGACATCTAAAAATTTGATTGAATCTGAACTGAACTGAACTTTCTTTTATCAGGCTCAAGTATGCCTTCTTTTTCTTGGTCAAAATCCAATGCATTTAGACCAGATTCTTGAGAAATGAGTTTTCAAAGATTTTACAAATCTTTAAACATTAAAAGGCCACATGAAGGAGCTTATGTACTATTTTCAATATTAAATTTATATTTATATTCTAATTGTAAAATAAATACCAAAGCAAATCAAATCAATCATATTCTTTAACATAATTCCCGTTTGGTTTAGCTTGGTAAGTTGAAAAACCAACTGATTTGGTTTAGGTTGAAATTCCCTCATAAACTAAACCAAACCGAACTGGCAACACCACTAGGTTTATGTTCTTTTACTTGGTCCAACACATACTTTATTTAGTTGACGCTGATTTGGTTTAGGTTGACATTCCTTTATAAACTGAACCAAACCAAACTGTCAAGACCATTAGGGTTTACTTTCTTTTGCTTGGTCTACCACATACTTTATTTAGTTGAATTTCTGCAGATAAAAAGATGTGGAGAGATGGCCAGGAAGCTACGCTTCTTCAGGGAACAAATGACAAAGGCTGGAATATCTCCTTCAGCAATGCCCTTGCCACGAACTCATGTAAATTTTGATGACCTTGAGGTAAATTTCATTTCAAGCGATTACTATACAGTTCTTTCTAAAGCAGTCTTACATATGCTATTTCTGTAGTAACTTTAATCACCATTTCATGATTTTCAGATAAAACTCGGGGAGATTGAAGCTGAGCTGGTGGAAGTTAATACAAATAATGAGAAGTTGCAACGAACTTACAATGAGCTTTTGGAGTACAACCTTGTTCTTCAGAAGGTGTGGCCATTTTCATTAGTACATCCTTTGTTATTTAATTTGAAATCCATGTTCTAGATCCTTTCTAGAGTTCATATCTCCAGTTAGATGCTCTTTAAGATAATCTGCCTTCTTTTCAAGCTATTATGTTCAAGTTTGACATTTTCTATGTCACCTTGTTTGTATGGGTGATCTTGTCTGTATCCATGCTTGGCTGATTGTTTTAACAGACCTTTCTTGTGATTGTAACCATATGGCAAGAAAACTATTTGATTGGCAATTTGCTCTATATTACTATATAAACATGAGAAATCTTGGTGGAAGATGAGTAACTAGTATAAAAAAGGAATTAGGGAGCAGCTGGTATCTTAGTTTGCAAAATTCTCTCGTATATTTATGTTTTTGTGGTGGATCAATAAATGGGAGCACAGGGCATTTATTTTAAAATTTGAGGAAATGTGTTAGTCAAGTACAGCTTACATTCATGTCCACATCCTTATTGCATGTGAGTATTCTGTAGTTACCTTCCGTGTCCGCCTAACTGAAACAAGGGAATTTCATCTAATATGCTGATTTCATGTGAGTATTTTTATTGCTTCCTGTGGCATTCTTTCAGGCAGGGGAGTTCTTCTACTCAGCTCAAAGTAATGCTACTGCTCAACAAAGAGAAATTGAAGCACGCCAAGTTGGCGATGGTTCCCTCAACAGTCCATTGTTAATGGAGCAAGTACTTATTTGGACAGTATATTTATTTATTTTTGTTCATATTTTATCTAAAGGCTCTTTCCAAGTAACTAAACTTTATGCTTTTGTTTCTCCAAGGAAATGTCAACAGATCCATCAAAGCAAGTTAAACTTGGATTTGTCTCTGGTCTTGTCCAGAAAGAGAAGTCTATGGCTTTTGAAAGAATCTTGTTCCGTGCTACCAGGGGTAATGTTTATCTGAGGCAAGCTGAAATTGATTATCCCGTCACTGACCCAGTTTCCGGAGAGAAGGTTGAGTCCTAGTCCAACCGTTTTGTGTTCTAAGACATTCAACTGGATGCAAATTTCGTTTAACAGCTAAGCTATACTTATCAAACAAATGACTTTTGTCATGTTCGTGCATGGCCAATTTTTGTATATAACAAAATTCTCTGATGTTTTTCGACCTAGATTCTTTGCTTATTGCTTTAAGTTACATAGTTGTCATGGGAGGCTCGTTATCCTGTATTGCCTATGTGCTTGTCCACTACATGTGATAAAATTAGATTCATGAAGTTAACTAATAATGGGGATGAAGTTAACTGTCAGGGAAGCAGAACTAGAACCTCAAGGAAGTAGTTTGAAGCCGGCTTTTGCTTTCAGTTGTGTTACTTTTATTAAGAAACTCAATTTGTTAAGATGTTTATCAGTATTATGTGCATAAGAATGTCCTTGTGCATCTGTGGCAGAATGCTAAAAGAGTATTAATTTGTTCTCTTGCCTATTTGAAATCTATCAATTATGAGGTAGTCTCCAGCTTTGCTTAGACACCTTCTAAGAGCCATATTATATGTGAATGAAGGAAATCGGATCCCTCGGGTATTCATTATAATCTTTATCACTGTCTCCTTTTGTTTTTGCCATAATAAACATGCATCAAGTTGGTTTTTACCTTCTTAATTCCACAGGTTGCAAAAAAGGTTTTTGTGGTCTTTTTCTCGGGAGAAAAAGCAAAGATGAAGATTCTAAAGATTTGTGAAGCTTTTGGAGCAAATCGCTATCCATTTACAGATGACTTTGGCAAACAAATGCAAACGATTGAGGAGGTTTATACATCCGTTCCTTTTGGTTCTTTATTTGATATTCTTGCCCTCCTGTTTAAAATCTTTGTTTTTTTGGTCCTGCTTCTTGTATTTGATCCTTGCAGTTAATGATTGAACTTCAACTGTTTAAAATTAGTTTCAGGAATACAAGTATAATTTCTCATTATAGATGATCAGTATTTTCTTTGAATAGTTTGTGAATTTTGTTCTGAGATATGAGATTAAATTATTTTACATCCTCAATATTTTTACTAATATTTATGATATCTCTTCTTTTAAGCATATAAGTAGGCTGAATTATCTATTTTTTGTATTGCATTTTTGCATGTGTACTGATTCCACGTAAAGATTAGATCTTACAATTATTATGGCTGTCTTGGTTTGCTCTATCACACAATGATTCCATTATACCTGAAGTGTGTTTTGCTTTGAGGAAGATGAGATCCATGCCTTTTAATTAGAATCCGCAGCTCTTTTCATATCATCTTTTTGGATAAATAATAGCAATTCCTCAGCTTAGGTTACTGTGAACTTTTCTCTGCTATGGTTTCCTATTGTTCATGTGAAGTATAAGCCAATTTGTCTTCATATGCACCTATGTTTTCAAGTTTATGTGAATCAAAATTGATACATGCTTTGAACTTCACTTCAAAAATCTGTTATGATTGCCCAAACAAGGTCACCCTTGAGGCAGACTGAATCTTTTAGTTTTGTGTTTCCATCATGGAATTGTCAACCAAGTCCAAGTAGATCATTATTTGTTTGATGTGCACTGAGACTCAAATCTTTTTGTGTCTGTAGTGCATTTTTGTGTGATGTGATATAATTGAATCTGGAGTAATTGAATCTTCAGGTTGCAGGGAGGCTCAAAGAGCTGAAGACGACTATAGATGTTGGATTATTTCATCGTGATAAGATATTGAAAAGTATTTCGCATCAGTTTGAGCAATGGAATAATTTGGTAAACTGATGCCCCTGATGATGTATATACAAAGGCATATGACAATCTTTTATCATGACAGTGTGAATGTTGCAGGTGAGGAGGGAGAAATCCATCTACCACACATTAAACATGCTCAGTCTAGATGTTACAAAGAAATGCTTAGTTGCTGAAGGATGGAGCCCTGTATTTGCAACAGGCCAGGTGTTATGCTACCATGCTTTGATCTTGTTTTTCCTTCATGCTAATTTATATCTTTGATCCCCCTTCTACTAACAATCATGTGCTTTATTGGACATATATTGTACAGATTCAGGAGGCACTTAAGCGGGCAGCAACTGATAGCAACTCCCAAGTTGGTTCTATTTTTCAGGTTCTGCATACAAGAGAACACCCGCCTACATTTTTCAGGACAAACAAATTCACTACAGCTTTTCAGGAAATTGTTGATGCATATGGGTGAGCTGCAACTATAATTGACTAGATAATACTTAGATAAATAGACAGAAAGAAAAATTTAGTGAGGAATGAACTTCATCCAGGACCTCATCTTTTAAAGATGATTTGTCTCTCCCTGTGGAATTACCAGGGTTCAACACAAATAAAATATTTTCAATAATGCAATCTTTGGATCTTGTTTCTGTTTCTTATTTGAGCAAAGCGTGCGGCATAATACATCTTTTTAGGTTCATTTCTGATTTCCAGAATCAGGGGTTTATTCTTGACTTGAGAACTTAAAATAATTGAAATTGGATCTGATTACAACTAATTAGTTATTTTGCTTTCTTGCATGCATATTTGAACTATAGACATACTTTATGCTCACAGGAAATGCATATGAATGACTTCTGATGGTACTATTATTGTTTCTCTAGCTATGCTGTTTGTGACCTTGATATTGTTTGATATTTTTTGTGATCTTGATACAATCTACATATCAATTGATGCTAATTGCAATAAAACCAGATGTTTAGATAGTTAAAAAATGAGGTATAAAATTCTGTGGAAAAATTGTCATCATTAGTTTTAAACAATGTTGTCATGATCTAGTTTCTCTATTTGGTGCATTGATCAAATAAAGATATGTTGCGGAAATCGTAGACTTCCCTCCACCAACTCATTTGTTTTTTAGTTGACAGCCAGAAACATTGGCAGTAGATAATTGTTTTTTTCAAGTGGCTATGTTTTCAGGGCTATTATTTGCATCTTTTGTTGACCTGAGAAGGAATAGAGTAAAATTATTCTATGACATATTATTTTTCTCAGTAGCTATTGAATGCTAGGTATTCTTTTTTGAAGCTTTATTGCTTCAGAAAACTGGCCAGTGAACTCCCATGGCCCCGAGGCATAACTTTATCTTTGTTTCGGGCTTAGTTTCTATCTTCTAATATACTGTCTTAACTTTTTGTAGTGTGGCAAAGTATCAAGAAGCAAATCCTGGTGTATATACCATTGTTACATTTCCTTTTCTGTTTGCGGTCATGTTTGGCGATTGGGGTCATGGTTTGTGCTTGTTAGCTGCGACATTGCTTCTCATAATTCGAGAGAAAAAGTTATCTAGTCAGGTTAACTTCTGAAAGCTTTTTTATTTGCAAATACTCTTTATGCTTCTTTTTGTAGCTTTGTTGATTTTTGTTGTTTTATAGTTGTCATCATTATTGGTGTTATCTTTAAGGCAAATCTTTGTCATAGTGGAAATCACATTTGGGTTTTGTTTGTCATTTTCTCTGTTATCCTTACTGTTGCAGTAGGTGAACTTCAAGCGTTGTGCCAGGGTAATTACCTTGTGAAACACACTTGTTTATTGCATGATTTGAGTGGTTCTAATCAGTTTACCTTAAGTCTTGAATATGCAAAATTTGAGGAGCCAACTTTGTGTTAGGATCAGGACATGCTATCACAGTGCTCTTCAAGGCTTCAAGCCCTTCATTTGTTCTTTAGGTAATTAGGTGTTCCTGTCTGTGATTCATTTATCAGCAGACAACTGTTAGTGCAACCAAAGCCTTGTTCTCATACCTATGAATTTTGATAGATCAGCCTGTGACTAATTCATAAGGCCAATTGGTATAGTGCAGTTTTTAAAGCACTCTATTGTTGCAGGCTTTATGCTCATTTGATGTTCTATGAATTTTCTTCATTGGTCCTGCCACTTGCTCAGCTTTATGCTAGTTCAATTTTTTATGAATTTGATATCATTGAGGTCTTTTTGTACTTGTGACAAGCAGAAGCTCGGAGACATCATGGAAATGACCTTTGGTGGTCGATATGTGATCATGATGATGTCGGTATTCTCAATTTATACTGGACTGATCTACAACGAGTTCTTTTCTGTCCCATTTGAGCTTTTTGGTTCATCTGCCTATGCTTGTCGTGACGCTTCCTGCAGGTGTAGTAGATGCTCTCAGAGAATGTTTCTGATGTTTGTGATGTATAAGTGTGCCTTTAACTATCTGATTATTATTATTATTCCTTTTTATTTAGGGATGCTACTACTGAAGGCCTAGTTAAGATCAGGCGTACATATCCGTTTGGTGTTGATCCCAAATGGCATGGCACACGTAGTGAATTGCCATTTCTTAACTCTTTAAAGATGAAGATGTCAATCCTTCTTGGAGTTACACAGATGAACCTTGGCATTTTCCTAAGTTATTTCAATGCGAAGTTCTTTGAAAATAATATTAATATTTGGTGAGTGCATCTTAGTTTAGAGCCCCATTGTATGTTTTAGCATTCATTCTTGAGCTGCATGATACCTTATCCATCTTAACAATTCATTCTTGTTAATTCTCTTATAACATTTGCTGGACTGGAATGTGTTTACCCGCGGAAGACTTTGATTGCAGTAACTGTCGACTGAAATGTTTAAGAAGCATAGTAATCATCTGAACATCCTTGTAATTTACAAGACAAAAAAGTAAGAGTGTGTGATCTCCCATATGAAACTTGTAATAATTTTGTTTATAATGGAAAGAGTGATGGATGTAACCTTGGACTTTTCAAAATACATATTTGCAGAATCTTGTCCAAATTTGCAAATCAATCTCTTTCTGATTTGGTTGCACTGTGATCTGCATTATTGGAGGCTACACTACATGGCATTTAATGTTTTTTTTTTCCTAAATTACGCAAACATTTACTGCTATATTACGAATTTCATCCGTGTTGCTTCTGTTATCACTAGTAAAATTTAAGTCATGAAGATCTAGAAACATTGCATGCACATGTCCATTGCTTCTTTTAAAATGCACAAATTGTGATGATGGGCATGACTTCCAAGAATCCTCAGTTCATTCAATTAAGTTTGAATTCTGCTCAAAGTTATATTTTAAAAGTATCATAGATGGATTGGTGTTCATTCACCTCAACCACAGCATAGTTCTTTTGACTTGGCCACTGTTAGAAGTCCGACTTTGAATTGTGATTTCTATTTCCATGAATTTTCTTTCAGGTACCAATTTGCTCCTCAACTGATTTTCTTGAACAGTCTATTTGGTTATCTTTCACTCCTTATTATTGTCAAATGGTGCACTGGTTCGAAAGCAGATTTGTACCATGTAATGATATACATGTTTCTTAGCCCAACGGATGATCTTGGTGAGAATCAGCTATTTCCTGGACAGAAGACACTTCAGGTGTGTTTTACATATCTGCCAAAGATTTGTTTTATTCATGCACTATTTAGATGCTGCTCACTATTTTGTCCTTATATCAGCTTGTGTTACTCGCTCTGGCCCTTATATCTGTTCCTTGGATGCTGTTTCCAAAGCCCTTTCTTTTGAAGAAACAACATCAAGAAGTATGTTTGGATGCCTAAGTTTGTTACTTGTATGATATTTTTCTTGGTTATCATGTGCATGCTGTTGCTGCAGAGACACCAAGGCCAAGCCTATGCCATGCTACAAAGTACAGATGATGACTTGCTTCAAGTGGAGCAAGATCATGGCTCTCATGAACATGAAGAGTTTGAGTTTAGCGAGGTTTTTGTGCATCAACTCATACATACAATAGAATTTGTCCTTGGAGCAGTTTCCAATACTGCTTCATATCTTCGATTGTGGGCTCTCAGGTAGTTATGCCACTATTATTGCTTATCAAGCACTTATCTATTACTTGCTTTCTCCATTTGATTTTGCTATTGCAAGTTATGTTTTCTCAAGATATTATGTTCAACAATTGTTCTGTGTATAACATGAGTATGATGATGGTCTTGTTTTGATCTGAAACTAGCCTTGGGAACAACTGTACTCTTATAACTGTTCATCCTTTGTGTTGCCAACCTAACATATTGTTTATATTTCTATTTTCATTGAACAACACATCTGGTTTCACCAGATGCTGACTGGGTTTCATCCTGGTTTTGTTTGTTTCCCAACAGTCTTGCACATTCAGAACTGTCAAGTGTGTTCTATGAGAAGGTCCTTCTTCTTGCATGGGGGTATGTGGTCTTCACCTGCTTTGTATCTCGTATTTCATGTTTCTCTTGGTACGACTAAAAGGAGTCCTGCTGTTGTTGATCAGGTTCAACAATATCGCTATTCTGATTGTTGGCATCATCGTCTTTGTATTTGCCACTATTGGTGTCTTGCTCGTGATGGAAACACTCAGTGCATTCCTACATGCCCTGAGACTTCATTGGGTGGAGTTCCAGAGCAAATTTTATGAGGGAGATGGGTACAAATTCTCTCCATTTTCATTCACCTTGCTTTCCCAAGAGGAAGACTAGTCATTACATACCTATATAGTACATCACTTATAGTAATTTGCAAATCAAAAGGATATTATATATCTTAAAATTCATAATCCCCCAGTTATAATAGAGGGAAAATGTCTTCAGCCTGTCATTTGGGCAGTTCATATAGGAATAATGCTGTATTTTCTCAGTTGTTGTTGTTGTTGTTGTTGTTGTTGTTGTTGTTGTTGGACCCAGATGTCCTCATTCTTGATTGCGTGGGAGATCATTCAAGTTCTCGTCTTCCATTGTAATATTGTAATATTGTAATATTGTTTTAAATCAGACGTGTGCTCTTGATAAATTAAAATTACTTCATTTTTCGTTCAATAAATTAAAATATTTCTCATGTGTTATAGCCTGAAGTTGGAGCGTGTGAAATCCTTCCGCACAAGTCTTGCAGATATAAGATCATTTCCAAACTCTTTTGGGTTTTTTTAAGTTTTTTTAGACTTACCATTAGCCTGGCCCTGTATATCACTCGTCCCTGTGCGTTATTTCACTATTATTTTTCAAAAATAAACAAATAAATAAAATGACACTCCGAGTTATGTAAAGGATGTCTCTTAAATAAATTTCAATAAAAACTTTACATTATCTTTGGAACCACCTTCTCATTAAAAGGATTTTAATTTTTTCTCACCAAAAGAGGTTTAACATTAGAAGGATGATAACTTTTTCTCGTCAAACAATCACTTCTCGAAATATTGGTTAAGATGAGTGAATTATTAATTTTATAAAAAAAACCATAACAATTATTAATGTATTAATGTACATTACACATTATCAAGGATTTTTTTACTCGTTTTTAATATAAAATTTCTTTTATATTTATATCATATTAGATGTTTGATTCATGTTAATCAAAATATCACGGAATTTTTTCTTAAATGGAGGGATCAATAATTGATTTAATTCAATAAATAATAGACTAGGGCATTGCGCCATTTATTTATTTATTATTTTTTTTTGTAGGAATTTTTTAATAATTGGAACAAAATTCAGATTTTCTAAAATTCCAATATCTCATCGTGAAAGAAACCCTAGCTGCGCACTCATTCAGTCGCGGAGTCGGGCACCTCGCGGGCCACCTCAAGCTGTCGCCCAACTTCGATACACTCCGGCCACTTCCCCAGGTTCACCGGCCGGTGCACGCTCCAAGCCTCGCGTGTCGCTGTTGTCCTGAAAAGGTGGGGTTTTGATTTTTTCGCTTTGAAGTATTTCTTGCTTGTTTTCTTTTACCTCTGGGGTTCATTCACCTTCACGGTCTTTTGCAAACAAGAATTGAACCCCTTTTTCCCATTTTTCCATCCATTGTAGGCTATATAAGCCCACACAAATGCAAGAGTTGATGTATTAGGTTAACACATCTATGTGTGTGTATTATTACTCTTAAGCTTTCAAGAAGTATGATGTGGAATGTGCTGTGTTTCTCTTATTGCTGATTACATTGCTGATTATAAGGTTTAGAGTGCTATATATAGATTAATATGCAGATATGTATTGAGTTTGGTGTAGATATAATTATGTAAATTCTCTTTTGTTGTAGTTATTTATGAGTAGTTGATGAAATTTTTTTAAAAAAATAGTAATATTGGAAGAATGGGACACTGTTTTTCAAAATACCTCCTC
The DNA here is from genome assembly GCF_009730915.1 of Dioscorea cayenensis subsp. rotundata. Taxonomy (NCBI): domain Eukaryota; kingdom Viridiplantae; phylum Streptophyta; class Magnoliopsida; order Dioscoreales; family Dioscoreaceae; genus Dioscorea; species Dioscorea cayenensis. Next base: position 3,536,122 of record NC_052474.1, on the reverse strand, counting down.
AGATTGTGTTCTGAGAGATTAAAGTTGAAAGCTTGCTAACATAGAAGCATTCTAATTTTGTCTTTGGGAACTTTCAATTGAAGATTTTTGTTATTTGATTTGGATAATTCTTCATCAAAATTCTTGAAATTTTTTTTATTTTATAGATTGAATTGTTTAGCTTGATGATGTGTTTTTAGTTGATTGTTTGTAATCAGAAATGAAAAAAGGTCTGCATCCGCAAATGCAATGGATATCATATGTAACTCAGAGCGGAAGGCTGATGCATGTGATGATGACCAAAATTCACAATGTTGGTAAAGTATACCATTTTCGAGCAAGACGTCAAATGGCTCAGAGCTTGGGCCAGGTTGCAAAGTTTAAACGTCGTTATGAGCAGAATAATCAAGAAACTGATGACAAGTGACCTCTTTTTGCTTGCTCTTTGGCTTGCTTTTCTGTTTTGATAATTAAGTGTTCAATGAATTGTTAGAAATACCTTCAGTAATCTCATTGAGAAGTTATTTCCATGGTATGATGATGGATGCTTATGTCCTATGCTTAACATTTGCTCAATAAAGGCGATGTTTTGGTACATGGTTTTTGGTGGCTCTTGAGATGATTTCTGCTAATTCTGTCCACAATACAATTATCTTTCATGCATTTACAAATGTGTATTTGAATTATATTTCACCTCAATCCTGTCTTTGTTCTCTATCTGAAACCATTATGCTAATTCCCACATATAGAATTTACCTCTATTGCGATCATGTATTATCTTATGAAATTCAGGTGTTTCTACCAATTAAACGGGTTGCCTTCAAGTGGAATGAACATGTTGATGCTGTCATGCATTGAAATCTTTAGCCTTGTATTGAAATTCAAAGCACTAGCCTTCTCACCAAAGAGAAATCTATGGCTTTTGAAATAATCATGTTCTGTGCTGCAAGAATTAACTTTTGTATCTGAAACAAGCTGACATTGATGATCTTGTCACTGACACATTTTTTGGGTGTGCTTGAAATGCAAATGCCAGATGTGAAGTGCTTTTAACATCTGTGATGCATGCATCAATCAAATGACTAACTTGTGCTATGATCATTCATGGTCGATTATTTATATATTTATATTTGTTAAATTTTTAAAGGAAATTTTGAATCACTTGGAGTTTTTCCTTACACCACTTTAAGCTTTATGGTTGTCATTTGATACTGTCATATTATCTTATGTTGTCTGTGTGCATGTCTACTGCACTTGACTAAAACTTACCGTCGGAGAAAGAGGTGGAAATATAATCTTAAGAGAGTAGCTTGAGAAGATTCATGCAGTTCACTGTCGATTTCATTTGCATTACACTTGTTGAGCAATTCAATTATTTAAACTTAATAATTAGTGGTGTTTGCAAAATAATGCCCTCTGGCATCTGTGACAAAGTTCTTAAAGAGCATGACATTGCATTGCTGTCAATTTGAAATATGTCATTCATTAATGCAGGTAGTCTTTAATCTTTCATATGATCGCATTTCAAACCGCCAGGTATTGGTTATAATCTCCGTATGCGCTCCTTTTCTTTTTTTTTTTCTCTCAAAATGCACATGTGATATATCACGTTGATTTTACAATTTTCTTTTAGAAAAAAAAATATATATATTATTATAGGTTGCAGAAATGTGGTCCTCTACTTGGTGGAAAATTCGGAGACTGAAATTCATAAGATTTGGATGTTTCTGGAGCAAATGGCCATCCATTCATTCGCCATGGAGGATTATACCATGGATATGGATGCTGGTATGTTGTGAATTATTTTCAGGCCTGAGACAATAATTATTTATTTCAATGTTTTTGTGAAAATTGGTGATGAGCTATGAGATTATATGATTTTACAACCTCAATATATGCGCACATATTTGTCATTGTTTGTCTTTTAAATATGGAAGTAGGCTGCTTTATGACGCACATGACTCATGAGTGTGCACTGTTTCCACTAAAGACTAGTCATTATAAATTTACAGTTGTTTTAAGTCTCGTTTTCCTCTATTCGGCATGATAATTCTTATTACCCCTAAGAAAATTTATAAAATGGCCATATTAATTTAGGAGAGGGATTCTCTTTTGTATTTTAGGGGGAAAAGAAAAGGAAGATAGGGACGGATGAAGTTGATTATAGCTTATTAGCTTGTCTTTTGTGTTTACGAACGATATATATAAAATATATATTAATTTTAATTTAGGAGAGGGAATTTTTTTTAAAAAAAAGGATAAATATGTTTATGTGAAGAGATAAAAACAAGCAGCATCAGTTACCGCGGTTTATCAGCGATTACCCACTTTCTCATCAATTTTTGAACAATGGGTGTCCATAAATAGAGAGCCCCTTTCTCCACGATCATAGGTACAATTGGAAACCATGACACAGAACGTGTAATAATTAATGGCTAGGAATTTATATTTTTTCAGAGATTATATAATTCATATCAGTTTCTTTGGGTGTTTCTTTGCTCTGAGAACGTGCCAATATTGCGTAGTGAATAGACGGAGAGGTCTATGTTTATATACTAATTTAATACATCCATTCACTGTTTACAGTATGACTACTGCTTAAAAGACACGTAACAAGAAACGGTAATGCTGTTAACCTTTCCAGGCATTTATTTAATCTTTCCCTCTGGAGTGATTTTTATAATTCATGTGTATAAATGTATAATGCCTTGTCCTCTTAATTCGAACAACTTGAATAACTGTACCACAGAATAAATACTACATTCTTTATCACAGTTGACACGCACACACCACACATGCAAACAACACTAAAAATACCCTTTAATTCTCTAAATTTTTTCTTTTTTTGGAAACCATACAACTGATCAAACCAGTATATCAAAGGAACAGAAAAATGCCTGGCAAATAAAACCAATCTGAAAACCACAAATCAATCTCTGGACATGACCATGGTCACATATAAACACAAGAATTGGATGAAACAGTCCTTGCTGCCCAGTCTTCTTAAGTTTAGCTTCCATTTGCATCAGATTGACCCACACCGGAGTTGTTTCCGTTCTTTTTGCCACTGCTGCTGAACTGTCCCGTTACGCTTTTACCCATAAACTTCCCAGCTTTGCTCAGACCAGAGCCCACAGCTCCAAATCCGCTCCCCACCAACCCCGCGCCCGCTCCAATGCCTGACCCAACCAGCCCCACACCAGCACCGAGTCCTGTGCCCACCATGCCGACCCCTGACCCGACAAGGGATGCTGCGCCACCAAGTGCATCCATTGTGCTCCCAATCAGCCCAGCTTGCTTCAATCTTCTCCTCTCCTCTAAAAGTCTCTTTTCTTCTTCCAGTGCTGCCAGCTGCTCTTCTTTCGTGAATAAATGGTATGATACCTGCAACAGATTTCATTTTGCGGAACAGTAAGATACAAAATAACCATGGTTCAAAGTTTCCCAAAATAGAAATGCGATTGCTTTCAAGCTCACTTAAAAAAACAGAAAAGTGAATAGAAACACATTGTTCAATATATCTAAACCAATAGGATGAGAAAACCATAAAACAGTGCCACCTGTGAGCAACTAGGTGGAAGGCTATGCAAAGAAAGATAATGCTAACTTAACCTATATATTCATGATAATCAAGTAATCATGCATAATTACTCATTTTGTCTGTAACAAAAGAATCAGAACTATAGGAGGCACTTTTGGGTTTAGGCTCAATTCATATATAACACGCAAAGTTATCTTTGCCAAAATATGTTTGCAAGAAGGCAACAAGAAGCAAAAATGGAGAACCCTGAAATAGTATTTTTTGAGATTCAAGACAGCAGTGTACATTGTAACAGCATGAGATATTCAACAGGTGGCTAAAACAAACATTACAACCCCAATTAAACTGATTAGGTCTAAATCCAATTTGATTGATCCAAATCCAACTCAGTACAGATGTTATCTGTAAATCCAACCTCTCCACAGCTCTTTTTTACCTCCCAATCTGCACACTCATTTGGCAGCAGCCAACTTCCAATTCTTCCAGGCTTCTTAATTTTATGTATGTTTTTCTTCATTCCATACTGTTGACCTAAAGTTTCCTACCAGCTAAGAGCATTCATAAAATATGCCACAGTATGGTTCTGTCAGAAGGTACATTATTTATTTTTCCATCAAAAATACATATAGCATTATTCATCCTGTTATGTGATCGAATATAATATGGTTAAATTATTTGATTCCTCTAGATTATTGAACCAGACAAATTAGGATTACTTAGTTATGACAACAATTTTTTCATGAACTAGTTAAACATATTTTACCAGTGCCTCCACTCTGTACAACAATGCAACTGCTTCCAGTTCCAGCCCCTTCAATGCCCACACTGCAACTATCCTGGCAGTTACTTTTCCAATTTTCACCTTCTAAGGTCGCACACCTTTCAATAGGCAACCAAACTTCTCACCAGCCCTCCAGGCTCCAACCCTTATTCCATGACCCCAACAGCTGCCATGCTGTTTGTGGTCCCTAAATAAATCTTAAAATCCCCACTCCCTATCCCAATTCCCAAATGACCACAGTAATAAAGAGAAGATTAATAAAGTTGGAGAGTTGCTGGCTTTAGACTCAGGAATGTTGTTTAGGGTGTTGTTTGGACCTAACAATTCATTAATGGGTTCTGGGGTCAGCCTCCATTTATGGAAGCCAAAAATTAACATGGTAAAAGCCAGTGCCAGTTGAAAATGAAAATTTTAATGTACAAGTAGACAGTTAAAATCTGATACAAGGGAGATAGGTTGGATGATAGTTGTTTAATCACACAAATCCGAAGGCCATATACCAGACATTGCACCTCTGCAAGCATTCAAGGTTTTGCACATTATGTGCATTTTTTTCTATAACAAATAATTTGAGAATGAAATTATGATATAGAAGTATAAGGACCATTTCAGTTTATAATACTGACCTTTATTGTCAAAGTCCCTCGATCCTTCTTATCTTTAATCTTCAACATATCTAGTGATGGCAACAATCTCAACTCAAATTCTTTAGAAGTTTCAGGCTCCAATTCATGCAATGGCAACTTTACAATACCCAATTTTTTATCATCTGCAAGGTTGTCCTCATCGAAAACCTGAAAACAGGAAATTTGCATCACAATCTGATTCCAAAAGTAATGGTCATCTATAATAACAATAAGGATAGGCACCACACCTCAAAAACAATAGACTGTGTTTCCTGATCATCAGCAATCAACTCAAAAGTTTCATTCCAGACAGGATTGAGGTTGTTATTTACTACTTTTGTTTTAACCTTGAACATGGGGCGTACATACAAAACCACATATGGATCAGATTTACCAATCATTTCCATGTTCTTCAAAGCATTTGCTTTCACAACAACAATAGAGAGCTTTCCCTGTGGTTTAAGCTCTAGCTCACTGCAAATGGAAAATAACAAGATTAGTATTATCTTCATATAGGTCAGCTGGCAGCTCTTGCTGATATACAGGCTATTCACAAAAGAGAACTCACCAGACAAGGAAATAGATAACAAAAGCATAAGAACTTATTCGTTAGAATTAGCGCAAAAATGCAGAGACCACCAATTAATTATCACCAAACTGTTAGAATGGAAGACATGAAGCTCTTAAAATCCAGGAATTGGATCACATATGGCAGCTAGAGTGAATAACGTGAATTAATTTTGTGACTAAGGTGGTTTAAGTTTATCCCATATATGGTTAAAATAATCTCATCCCATTCCCATGTGGAGCCAACATCAAAATGGGGAAGTGGGTGATGCCAAAAGTGACCTCCCATAATAAGGAACATTTCCATGAGCCAAAAACATGGAGTGAGCAGACATGCTTCACTTTGACGCTTCCCCACGTCCCCACTTCCCCACTCAACTTCCATCAACAAAACATCCCTAAATATGTCCCTTTCTATAAATCACCCTTTCATCACACTGCTTGTAATTAAAATGGATTTGCTTTGGTAATTTTGAAGATCTTCAAAATTCTAGAGCAAGAGTAAGCAACAGTAATAAATATCTAGAATTTTCAATTTTTAAAAAGTAAAACATTATCTGATCCCTATGGTTTATCTACAAACTTTCCTTTTAAGACTACAAGAAATCCCTGTATACAAAAGATTATGAGAAAATTTCTTTGCCCTCTTCTGTTTATCCACTCAATTTCAGTGAGGACTTCAAGTGGCTTGGTTATAATTAAAATGGGAAAACAAATGAGGAGACAATTGAACTCCACCCTTCTCATACCCTTTTACTATTAGCAAATATATTTTTTTTATATCAAAAACAAAAAATAGACAGAATTTATACCTGAAAGTGTGGATACAATTCAATTTATTGAAGAGAATGACAGGCCATATTTTGTGCAAGAACTTAAACTAGAGGCTTGAATTTGAATAATATCTAGGTAATGGAAACACTAACCTTGTGTCCACAGCTTGTCCACCAAGTGGAACAACAATCCTGTGAGGCCACTGAAGCTGATCTGAAATGATTGAATTGACAGTATCCTATCCAATAAAAAGCATTTGTAGTGAAATTCTGAAACAAAATTTACAATAGAGATAGTCTCAATGTGTAAGATGTGTGAAACTAATCATGTGTCACTCACATCAATCATGTCTGAAATTCCAGGAAGAGCAGTCAAGCTTCCTCCAACAGCTTTCAAGGTATAATCAATTCTAGGCTTCGGCTGAAATGAACAAGGTAGTAAAATTATAAGCTTTCTTGACCATTTCATATTAGAAACCTTCAGAACAAAGCAAAATTGTAATTTTAAAATGGGCTAAGTTACATCAACTTCAAATGTAAATGCACATGGAAAAAAGAAGAAAATCAAGAAAGAAAATGAAAAAAGAATACTATTTCTTCTTCTGGCATAAAACAAAGTCACTCAACCCAAGCCTACACAATGAGCCATAGAATGTGTCAGTATTGCAGAAATATGTAAAGGTGAGTCAGCATTGTTGTTTTGTGTTTGGTCAGGTAAAGAAAATTATAAGAAAATGAAGGAAACTGCATTGCAATAACTTCTTTTCTTTTGATTTCTATCATTTTCATTCTCTTGCTTTTTTCCTCTATTCTTTTCCTCCATTTGCCCTCAGTCCAAAAACAGCAGTGAAGATGCACTGGGAACAATCTGTAGTAAGTACATCCTTATCCTACCCACCACATGCTATACTGGCAACTCACTCAAATCAAGACCACAGACTCACGTTGGTCACTACCGCAAACAAATTGCTAAATTATGCTGGAATGTAACCAATATCAATTTATTTAGCTAATGCATGTACAAACAGGACAAATTTATTGTCAGAAACACCCACTCAACAATAATCTGGTTAATTCACCACAAGGATAACTTCACACCAAGTATTTCTACCCATCTAAATTACCTTTTGATTCGCATGAAAATGGTCTAAGGCAGAGCTTGCAATGTTGCAATTCATTCATTGTTCACTCCCTCCCACAGTCATAATTTCTAATCTTGTGGCATATAGTTGAACTAATTCACACCTCTACAGACAGTACATACAAGAAGGAATTCAAAGATTCCCTAAACATCAGCATTATTATAACAATATAAGCCAAATAATACCTCAGAAAGAAGTGCAACAACAACAGCAGATATGCAAGGAATCTCTTCGGAAAGTTGAAAAATAACCCGTATAATAGTAAACACTTGAAGATCCTTCAACTGTAATTGAGGAAAAATAGGAGTTAAGTTAAAACTCAGATCTAGTGTCATAGAATAAAGAACTTCATCGAAATTTAATCATCAAAGCTCAAGTATGGCTAACATACATTTGAAAAAATTGCTTTACATGGTTACTCCAATTCAAAGCAGAACTCAATTTCCAAACCTGAATGGGTAGTGAAGCCACTAGCGCTTCAACTGCAAGAATTATGCTTGGATCTCCACCCCAACGAAGGTCAATGTCCATTGTTATTTGTCCTTCCTTGAGGCTCTGAACTCGAATGCCTTTGAATATAAAACAATTTTATATGAAGCATATATGCTTGTTCGGTAAACATTAATGGTCAGCATCATCTACAAAAAGTTTACTGTGATATTTGCGTATGAAGAGTCATTCAGTTGCTTAAATTTGCAGAAAAAGCCAATTGGATTGATTTGAGAGAGAAAACCCCACAAGTTATGAAGTAATAGGAAGAGAAGTGCCTAGATTGACACCAAAAAGGGACATGCTCAACCTATAGCATTAAGGAAATGAAGAAAACAAAAAAAATCAAAATCTTACAACATGAAAAATAGTACGCCACACAAAGGAATCTACATAAGCTTTCCATAATGAAGCAGAACAAATGGAAAAAGATGCAAGAGAATCACTCAAACAAGGCAAAGATGGGAGTTTGAGATTACAAGTTATAATGCAAAATCATGTTATCACTAATAATTTCCCAACTAAAAAAGTCGAATGTGATTTCCAAACAAAAACCCAAAAATCCCACACAGTAAGGTTCTGCGTCACACTTCTAAAGATGTGAAATGCATCACAATCTAACAAACAAGACAAATATTCACTTGAATATTGAATATTAGTTGAACACTTCATAAATACTTAAAACATGATAATATTTCTTTCTATATTATAAACCAAGGCCTAGCAAATCTTATTTCACACAAATAAATGATAATAATGTAAAACAGTATCCAATCTATCAGCAAAACAGAAGTTTAGGTATAATAGTAGCTGACGACCCCAAAGATAAGTAGACTATGTTAATTCATCCAGCTAAATTAGATTACCCAACCATTATGCCACCTAACATAAATTAAACTGGGTAACACAACCTCCCGTAAGTACAGGCACTAAATAACTGCTGAAATATTTAGGCTGCTATAGTGAATGGGAAATGAGGGTAAAGGTTTTCCGCAAAGTATTGAAAATGATGCATTATAGAGTATCTATCTATGGTAATCTTAATCACAAATCCAGCATAGCCTCATCATTATTTGCAATAATAGTGATATTAGAAGAATGCATATTGCATTTAAAGCAAATAATAAGAATTCACCAAGTAGAGATAATCACCTCATCCTGTTAGGAAAAAAAAACTCTGAGGACATATTGTGTACAATGTCAAGCAATCACAAAAGAAAAGGCACATAAACAAAGTTTGGTTTAAAAAAGTCCACCTTCAATTTTTGGGGACACATTTCCGAGGGAAAATTTGCTGAATTTAAGGGATGATATTCCTGATGGACGGTAATCATCCAGTAATGGTTCTACAGATTCTTTAACAACAACTTGCGCTGCCTAAGACCAAATTAGCACCAGAAATCAGCTGGAAGTAGCATATATTTAGCCAAACATTGCAATCTAAAATCATTATTATACCCCAAAAAAAAATATATATATATATATATATATATATAGTACAAATAGCTGCAAACAGGCCACATGTAAATAGCTATAGACGTGGCAAGATAAAAAAGAATAAAGAAATCCTTCTTTCACACATATCTAGTCATATATACATGCATATGTGCAAATGCAGACGGCTGTTTTGCACACTTACACAAAAACACATGCGGCCGGATATGTAATTATATTTCACATTAATTATGACATGAAAAACACAAGACAAAAGCAGTCTCAAAATTAAATTGGCATGCAAAATATTTCAAGCTATCAAATGGCTTGATTGTGCACGCAATACAATGTACTTTAGTTTGAATTTCTCTTCTCAGCTGCTTATCCATATATTGCCGTATTTTGCACTTCTCTGGTTAAGTTCAATTTGATACTGAATCCTCAATGACATAGGGAATTATACCATTACAAAAAGAAAAGAGTAGAAAACAAAATTTGCAGGGAACAAAACTTGCATTATGTCTGTCAACAGAACTTATGAACTCAAGTGTCAGATGGTAATAGTTATCAACTTGACTCATGGTTCAACCTAAGGGTGAGCCCTAGAGTCAGTTTGGCTCCTAAGCAAAAGTGACACTTCGTAATTAAAGGTAACAGCAAGATCAATGTCATACTCTGAAAAGAGAGACTAAATTCCACTATAGCTCTTATAAAATTTCAGTCAATTCATCTGCAAAGCCAGCATCCATCCAAGATTCTTGGATGACTGAAACCAATCAGATTGGAGAATACATCAACTAGCAGTATGTGTTGTTATATAGTTAGAATAGTTGACATGAAACCAATCAGGAGATGTATCTATATGAAAGTCAAATTATGTCATGCAAAGATATTGAGATAATCTATCACTGATAATTGAATATAGCTAGAGAGAGGATATTTTAATTAATATACTGGTATGAATACTGATTGCCAACTAGAAAACAAGCAAATAAGAGATGCATCTCACTTCCGCAATAAAAGGCCAAAGTTTGGCCAGTTGCTTGTTCAGCCACTTGACCTACACATAGCAAAGAAGAGTACATAAATGATAAAACCACAAAATTACTAACAACAATGTTTTGAACATTAACACTAAACAAACAAAGCGCTGCCAGAGTGACATCATGATATTTAAGTCCAACACAGATAATTAAAGGAATTCACAAACAAAAGGGACACATATGTCAATATTACTAAGTTCTAAAAACTAATTTTATTTAACCAAACAAATAGCCAACATGCATCAAGATACTAAATCAAATATAAATACAGTTCAAGGAAATCATTTGTCTACTAACAGACAGAAGTCAAGCACATGAGCTCAAGACACACAAGAGAATACTTCAAACAGAGGATAATTCTAGATTTTTCGTCTGCTCGAAAATTGTCAGCATATAATTCTTGAAAAAAAAAACTACAAAGAAATTTTCATTGGTCATTTTTCTTTTTTTCCTTTTTCTCCACTATTTCATTACCATTTCTCTGTCTATGCGTATTCACTACTGTAGTACAGCTGTGCAAATCTTCAACACCAATTTTAGAAATTCATTCAGAAAGCTTGAACAAAGTATGTTTGTCGAATTTATGTGTGGTGCAATAAAATAGATCATATCCTATGATAAGATGCAATTAAGAATTTCATTATATCCATCTTTCTACACCAATGATAGAATCATTTCTGATTGAAAGAAATCTAGTTTATCTAATAAATATGAAAAAAAATAATAGAAGATGGCGAAAAAAATAGGAGTATACACTTCTTTTCGATTCAACGGTTCAAATATAAGTATAAAAGGAAATGAAGTTACAAAACTATGATAGTAAATAAGTATATAACCTGCTCATATTGAGGAAAAGATATCCAATCAGGGTAATTATCACCGCAAAGTTTTTTCAAATCATCTCTGGTGAGAGACCCTAGTAATTTTATATCAGCAGCCTGTAGGAGGAGGAACAAATTTAATATTGTTAACAACATGAGTATTGTAACGAGCGCTAACAAAAAGAAAATTCACAAAAGGCTAGAATATCCTTATTCTTCACTTTGATCTGAATCACAGAAGCAAACGACCGATCATTACATATGAAATATATCATAATAACAACAAAGTTACCCACCAACAAAAAAACAGCTGAGAACAATCAGAGATTACCAAAAAGATTTGAGCCGGGCAATATTTACGTTCTAGATTTACTGAATAGGTTTCTGAATGACGTGGACGCCAACTTGCTATCCACGTTAATTTTTTTTATATAAACTTCAAATTCAAACCTTAAAATTTCCTAAATTCTAAAAATTCTAAAAATTAATATTATTAACAACATGAGTATTGTAACGAGCGCTAACAAAAAGAAAATTCACAAAAGGCTAGAATATCCTTATTCTTCACTTTGATTTGAATCACAAAAGCAAACGACCAATCATTACATATGAAATATATCAGAACAACAGCAAAGTTACCAACCAACGAAAAAAACAAAGCTGAGAACAATGAGAGATTACCAAAAAAGTTTGAGCAAGGCTATATTTACGTTCTAGATTTACTGAATAGGTTTCTAAATGAATTGGACGCTAACTTGCTATCCACGTTATTTTTTTTTATATAAACTTCAAATTCAAACCTTAAAAATTCCTAAATTCTTAAAATTATAAAACCATATCTAAACTCCTAAAATATTAAACCAAAATACTATAGAATCCTATACCCAAAATTCTAAAACTTAAACCTTAAATAATAAATACTAAACCTTAAATCTTAAATCTTAAATCCTAACCCCAAACAGTAAACCGCAAACCACCTACAGGTTTGCCATTTCCAATTTAGGATTTAGGGAGGAAGTTTTCGGTTTACCATTTATGACTAAGGGTTTAAACTTAGGATTTAGATGATAAAAATAAATAATTTTTTTTCAAAAAAAAAAGAGAATGAGAAACAATGCCATGGATGATGATAGGGATGCCAACTTGACATTCAAACCATTCAGAAGTAAACCTCTTTTATAAAAATATTATTTTCTACCCACCTCTGAGAAATTGGGAAATTGCTTGCCAAACCCCTTAGTTTTCAGAAATACCCCCTAGTGGATGGCAAGAAATTTCATTATTTCTCAGGGGGATACTTACAAAAGAGCAGATGAACAGATCTAGCAACAAATATGACAACTGAAGATAAGTTCCAGATCGCATATTATGTCCTAGCAGCGACGTATAATATACTAAACCCTGTCCGTTAATTTACCCTTCTAGAATCTATCAATTGCATGATTACAAAAAAAATTAATCACCACCATTCAAAGTTCTTCACTTTCAAAAACCACAACAAACATAATCCAATGACCCAACCCCTACAATAACTTCCCTCTTCTTCCTCTCATGATGAGTTGATCCTGTGACAACCTACAATTGACACTGTTTTTCAAGATACGTAACAAATCAATGTCATGGTAGAACAATGCCGATATCTATAAGAGCAAAAACTCCTGAAAATTAAACTTAAAAAGAGAGAGAAAAACGCATCGAAAAATATCAAGAATCAAATAAAGACACGACCTAATTATCCAGGCCCTGTAACAACTAAATAGTTTCAAGCTAGCACAATGCTGATGTTTGTAAGAACAAAAACTCTTTTAAAAAAAAATAAAAATAAAAGGAAAAAGGAAAGCGGATAATCCGGTTTGGACACAGATATCAAGAATTAAATAAAACCCTAAAGAAAACACAATCCAACGATCCAATCCCCATACCACCTTCACTTCTTCTCATAAGACGATACAATCCACTAACAACCTCTAATTCACACTATCTATTTTCAAGTATAACATCAAATCAGTATCATCCCTAGCAGAATGCTGATATTCATAAGAGGAAAAACACTAAAAAAAAAAAAAATCAAAATAAAACAAAACTTCAGTTCCAAAGAAAGACGATCAAGAGAAACCAGCAAGCAAACCTTGGTGATGCGCTTGGTGCTGCGGTACCTCATCATGCGGCTCCACCCAGCGACGAGCGCTATCCCCACCAACGTCCCCATCACCATCCCTGAGATCAACCCCATCTCCTCTCCTTCTCCTACTCAAACACCCCTTTTCTCTCAGACAACCTATCCCCTCCACTCCACCTCCTGTAAATCAACAACCAAAAACCCAATCAACTAATCCATGAACCCAATCAAGAAGAAGAAGAAGAAGAAGAAGAAGAAGAACAACAACAACAACAACAACAACAACGACGAGAGGATACGAGAAAGGGACAGAGAGACGAACGCCGAGGAAGGGGGCGAGGGTTTCAGAGAAGAACGGCGACGAAGAAGAAGAGAGAGCGTTTACGCACCGAGAGAGAGAGAGAGAGAGAGAGAGAGAGGAAACGGCGTTTGGTGATGTCTTAATTAATTATTAATTTAAAGATAATGTTTTTCGAGATCCTTTGCCTCTTTGTTTAGAAACTGGAAATTCATTGCAGGTCACGCCTTGCATTGCTTTCCCTTCGCTAACCACGTGTCAATAATCACTTCCATGTCACCCATTTTGCCTCGTGATTCGCGCCTTTCATTGTGATCTTCAGAGATACCTTGTAATAATTTAATTTTTATTTCTAATAAAATTAATAATTATTTAAATACGAAAAAATCTATTTTGGATTTTGCATTTTGCATTGCTATCATTTTCACTTATAAATGTTGTTACCAACCATTCCAACCACTTGTTTTGAAAGAAGACAGTAAATAACACACAAAAATGAAATTCCAAGTGTGAAGTGAAAGAATGAAGGATTATTATTCTCATAATTGTAATTAGGTTGGGATAATGGGAATTTTTATGATTGCCGACATGTTTTGAAGGAGCATCATCTCGCATTAACAGTGCTTATCGATTGCGGTTGAAACGTTGCTATCTTGTTTGAAAGCAGTCATGGCCCAGGCCCAAAAGGCCCAGCTTCCCTGGCTGATAAGGACCGGCTCGTCGCTTTCCCTTTGATTTAGGGCACGTGTTCACTTAAACCAGATCTCGAGGCATTGGTGTGGCCCTGATACAGTGGCATTGGCTGGGTGGATCTCGTTGGCCGGACCCAATTCGGTGGGTGACTAAATCAAATCCACGTTTGATGAAGTATTTGTTTATTTTTTTAGATATTATGATCTAAAATTATAACCACAAATTTGAAACCAGACTTTGGAGAAAGAAAGTTACATTTATGATTGGACATGTGACCACTCAAAATTCAAAAAAAAAAATTCTTTTGATAATTAGATGCTGATTTATATATGAAGGTTTTTGATATGGATAAACTTTAATTATGTGGGACATTCTTTGCTTTTGAAATTTTAATTTATTTTTAATTACAAATTTATATTTATTGATATTTATTTATATTTTATTTTATCAGATGGTGCGTTTGCTTCTAAAGGAATCAAAAGAATTATTTTTTTCATCTATGCTTGCTTCTGATTTTAGACATAATGAATGCATGACCTGTTTTTAAAAAAATAGAGCAAATAAAAATTAAACGAGATCTATCACTGCAAAGGCTTTGATGATATCTTTC
>NC_052474.1:3470499-3520206 GCF_009730915.1 Dioscorea cayenensis subsp. rotundata | reverse complement strand
AGTTACGGCTGTTACATTGCTAAAATAGAATGCAAGGAAACAGAAACAACTTTGAAATTAAATATGTTTAAACCAAGGAATGGGTAGAATCCCACCACTACCATCTCTCCAACAATAAAACCAAACCCTGATCTCAGTCCTGACGCACTGTCACACAAAATTTATAACAACTAAAGTGAAAATGCTAAAACACCCCCAAAGCTTTTGTAATATGCACAAATTCATAAATTCAAATATCCATAAAACTCCTTCTTTTTGAATACACACGACGCGGAACCCCCAAGAATCAAATCAGTCGATCGATATAGTATTGATTCAAGGCAAGATGCTCGTAGTTGGAAAAGGAACATCGATATGTCCCCGGTATTTAAAACCTACAAAAATATTCCGCGATGCAGAGGGTCAAGGTAAATCTTCTAAGTATAAAGTCAATTACGCGATCGAACTCGTGGTAAAATTCACCTGCTGATGTATGTGCGGTCTGCGATGAAGCCGGGTCAGTCAGTATTTTAAATCGTCTCAAGATCTTCGCATAATTGCTATTCTGGCTAGAGAAACTAGAAGTATCCCATATAACACATCTCGCAACATCACCGAAATTTGCACGTATTAGCTTCGACATCTAAATTTCGAAACCCCGATGAAGATTACGTAGAAATGAAAGCTGCTATGAGGAGCCCAAGCTTACAGTGCAAGATGTCAGTAGGCGACCTTGCTCACCTGACAAAGCTCGTGCTTTCTCATGGAAGTTGTGCAAGACATCGGGTACAACAAGAGTGCCGGGAACTTTCGCACACATGGATCTTATCGACCCACACACACAACAGTAAAAGCACGTCGTAGTATAGTGTATTTGTGTGTCGGCTGATGACTATTCCGTGCACACTCTGAGGTGGACTTCTTGAAGGAGAACGTAAACTTTGAAGCTTTCAAGCAGTTGTGCATGCAACTCCAAACGAGAAAGAGTGCCGGGGTTAGGAAAGATTGTCGTAATCAGATCACTATGGAAGCGGAATTTGAAAATGCTCAATCCACCGCACTTTAAGGGCCAAAGAAACTATGGGATTCGCCAGTGAATTTCCTTTTCCAAAACCCCTCAACAAAACGGAGTGGCTGAAAGGAAGAATCTGCACTTCCAAGAGATAGCTAGAGTTACGCTGAATTCGAAAGAAGCTCCTCACAAGATAGTGCCTTGGGTGGAGGCTACCATTACGCATGCTATCATCATCAATAGAGTGTGCGTCTACTTCTTCAACCAACATGCGCGACACCATATGAAAATTTGGAAAGGTAAAAGGCCAAACTCTCAAATACTTTCATACATCTCTTTGGAAGCAAAATGTTACATTCTGAATGATAGAGATCAACCGGGAAAGTTTTGACAAGAAAAGTGATGAAGGATTGTCTACACGTAGTATTCTACTACTCAGTAGAGCAGCATCGGGTGTTTAATTCAAGAACCAAAAAGATGATGGTAGACCATTAATGTTGTTGTTGATGATTTTCGACATGGAGACTCAAGGTACATCAAGTGAGCTCAAAACAAAGTCTTTATCACTCGCACTGCGAATCGCCCAAACGGAGAGTTATATAGGGAACAAGATGTTGCAACACAAAGTTACAAACACCAATCGAACAACAAAAGTGCATCGGCCAGATCTGCATGGCATGCTAAAGCGGTTATAACTCGATGTCACAACCGAGTTACGACTAGACGAAGTCATTCCGACACCGATAAGGGAAGAAAATGCTGAATGGCGAAGATAAATTAAGCAAGAGGTTCTAACCATCCTCGAGAATAAAAGACGAATCATCCCGGCTTGAGAATGTGTGACTGGTAATGCGATCAAGGAAGAAGAACCAAAACGCAACTGGGCAAAGGGATGTTGTTAGATTATCGGTGAATCGGCGCTACACATGTTACATCTCTTTTATTGAACATGTCAAAGAAGCTTTAGGTCGACGACATCGTCGTCGCACGCAAGAAGAATTGAATCGCCTTTTGTTCTAAATGACGTGGTGGACATCGTCCCAAGGCCAAAGTGGACGCCAGAATGTTACCTGGAACCAAGTGGATCTTCAAAACAAGACCGCATGACAAAGGCAACATCATCGTAAATAAAGCAAGACTAGTAGCTCAAGGATATACTCAAGTCAAGCGGGATCGACTTTGAAAACATTTGCACCAGCTTGCACACTTTTGTAATCTATTAGATTATTGTTAGCAGTGAGATGTTGTATGGGTCTCAAGCTACATCAAATGGATGTAAAGAGTGCTTTTCTAAATGGAGTTCTAAGTAAAGAAGTTTCTGTGGAGCAACCCAAAGTGGGCTTTCTCAAGATCCTCACCATCCGAGATCATGTGTTCAAATTAAAAAGGCTCTCTATGGCTTGAAGCAAGCTCCGGCTTCAGTATACGAAAGGGCTGACAAAATTTTTACTTGAGAAGGGCTACCAAAGAGGGGGAGCAGACAAGACTTTATTCATAAAGAAGTCCAAATTAGATCTGATGGTGATGATATTATATTTGGTCTCAACATCACAAAGGCAAAGTGGATGAGTCTGTTCATCTAATGCAAGAAGAGTTTGAGATGAGCATGGTAGGTAATTGAACTACTTGGTTTCCAAATCAAACAATGCAAAGAAGGAATTTTTATTTTCAAACCAAGTATGCAAACCCGTGAAAAGATTTGGCTTGAAAAGGCTAGACACATGAGAACACCCATGAGTATGAATCTGAGTTGATAATAGATGAGCATGGAAAGATGTAGACCGAAGTCTCTCATGTAGCTATGATTGGAAGCTTACTCTATCTCACATGCAGCAAAGGCTCGGACATCTCTTCAGTGTTGGAGTTTCGTGCAAGATATCAAGCAACACCAAAGGAGTCTCATTTGAAAGTTGTTAAACGTATCACAGATATGTACATGGTACTATAGAATATGGAATTTGGTATTCAAAAAGACTCCAACCTCACATTTTGCAGAGTTATAGTGATGCAGATTACGTAGAAACATTGATGATAGAAAAGCACCCAGGCGGATGTTTCTATCTTGGTAACAACTTGGTCTCATGGTATAGTAAGCAAAGCAAAGTTCCATTTCACTCTCTACCGCAAACCGAATACAGTAGCAGTAGGAAGTTGTACACAATTGTCTGTGATGAAGCAAATGCTTGAGGACTATAGCTTACAACAAGCGGTTATGACTATATTTTGTGACAACAAAAGTGCAAATTGATATCTCCAAGAATCCAGTCCAACATTCTCGCACTCAAACATATTGATCTTCGACACCACTTTATACGAGATTTGGTAGAGAACAAAAACAGCTTTGTTATTGATTATGTTGCAATAGAAAAGCAATTGGCATGGACATCTTTACCAAAACCCCTTTGATGCTACAAGATTCGAAAAAGTTGAGGGGTGAGATTGGCCTTTGCCAACTTTAACTCCTTTGGGGATTGCAACGACCTGCATCTGCTACAGCTTTATCAATGTCCTGTCATGCAGCAAGATAGAAGGAGTTCGAAGATAGAAGTCGATAACCATGAATCCTGAAGATAGGCGTAGTTGTAACAAAATTGGGAAAACAATCAAGACTTTGGCATCAATTTAGACACATAGGGGAGAAGTTGTCTAGTTCAAGAGTTTCTTTCATGGATGTAGTTTTGTTTGCGCTTAATCAGACATCACTAGTTGCGGTGTAATCATATATTTTGTAAAGCAACTAGATGATTTTTTTCTTTAGCTTGTAAAGTCCGTGTCCCACTGAGTTGTAACATGTAGTTGTAGGCAGGAGTCGGGCCCGTGCAAGTAGGCCAGTCAAATTATGCCAAAGTGTGGAGATTGTTAGTGCAACCACACTATTATTGGCATGATTAGATACATAGTCAAGATGACGTGACAATCTATGTGACATGGCAAAATTGATGACATGGAGAGTATGGTGACATGGCAAGGGAGTCTTGGCTTTGCAAGGCAAGACATCTCAAGATCTTGGTGGAGTTATTCAAGACATCACATTTAGAGATGTGATCAAGACTAAATATGGAACGAAGACCAATCGAAGATTTGATTTTGAAGAATCCTTGATAAAGATTGATCGAAGTCTATTAAAGGTAAGATTTGAGGACCAAACTTGGGTGAATCAAGATCAAGTTTGAGAATCTTCGAAGATCAAACTTAGACTGTAATCGAAGACCAAGTTTCGGCAAGTTTCCACGAAGACACAGGAAGTGCGCCTTTGCGAGGATCGACGTGACGAGGAACCCATGAAGTTAGGTAGCTGCCGGCAATGGACTGGGAGGTCGATGGTCTTGAGGTCATCCCGCAACGTAACCTAACTCGCCAAAGTCGACGAGTGGCAAATATGTTAGTAACTTATGTTACAACATGAGTCACAATGTACTAATTTCGAAGATTTTTAAATTAAGTAGTCATGGAGATTCTAAAAGAGATACGTATATATATTTGGGACGCTCGAGGCGCCCTATAAGCTCACCTTGCTCGAGATTGTAAGTGCGACCTCAGTGACTTTGTAGAGAGAACGGGCATGCATTAAACAATCTAGAGAGGATAGCGATCTTCATTGTTTGAGAGTGTGAGCGACATGTGTTTGTACTCATGTATTTTTTTACCTCTTTTAGTGGATTGTTTATCTCCTGCTTGGCCCCCGACATAGGCGAGTGGACCTTGTAACTAGAGCTACCAATCTTG
Organism: Dioscorea cayenensis subsp. rotundata; assembly: GCF_009730915.1. Lineage (NCBI taxonomy): Eukaryota > Viridiplantae > Streptophyta > Magnoliopsida > Dioscoreales > Dioscoreaceae > Dioscorea > Dioscorea cayenensis. Next base: position 3,515,489 of record NC_052474.1, on the reverse strand, counting down.
TGTCTCCTTCTTGTTTTGTTTGTGTGAACTTTCTTTGATGGTTTTGTGTGAGATCTATGAGTGCTTGAGTATTCCCCGAAACCCACAAACCACACCTGTGAACTAATAGCTTATTAGATTTCAGAAATGATGCTTAAGAAATGAGTTCTCTGTTAAGACAGGCATTACTCTTCATGCTAACCTAAATTCTTTTGTTTGTAGTTATAATGTAATCATGCTAACTTAAATTTTTTCCCACAAACTTATTAAATTTTTAATGTAAATATCGTTATCTCCATATAATAAAGAACTTCCATCTTTATGCTTGTTTGTTTTTGTTTAACTATCGATGTTTCTATTTAATATATTTCGTTTACGTTTAAAAAAGTGCTTAAATATCGTTGTTTCTATTTAAATATATACGAGTGACCAAGATTAATTGGTTTTTATACCCAGGATTAATTTATCATGTAAATATTGGTTTTTCTGTTTAAATATCAATGTTTCGCTTTAAAAAAATGAGTTTTCCTGCTTTAGGGTTTAAAGAAAATGAGTTTTCCGCTTAAGAAATGAGATTTATGTTATGTTTCGCTTAAGAAATGAAGTTTTTCGCTTAAGAAATGAACTCTGCTTAAAGAAACGAGCTCTGCTTAATAAATGAGCCTCTATTTAAGAAATGAGTACATGCATTACTCTTCATGCTAACCTATATTCTTTTCTTTGTAGTTATGAGTTTGTTTGTAGTTATAATGTAATCATGCTACCCTAAATTCTTTTCCACAAACTTATTAAATTTTTAATGTAAATATCGTTATCTCCATATAATAAAGAACGATCGTCTTTATGCTTGGTTGTCTTTATTTAACTATCGATATTTTTGTTTAATATATATGCGCTTACGCTTAAAAAGTGCTTAAATATCGTTGTTTCTATTTAAATATGTACGAGTGACCAAGATTAATTGGCTTTTATACCCATAATTAATTTGTCACGTAAATATTGGTTTTTTCTCTAAAAATATCAATGCTTTTTGTTTAAAAATGAGTTTTCTGCTTTAACAAAAATGAGGTTTCGCTTAAGAAAATGAGGTTTTCTGTTTAAGAAATGAGTTTTCCGCTTTAAGAAATGAGGTTTCCTAGGTTTCGCTTAAAGAAATGAGTTTTCGTTTAAAAAAGATGAGCTTCTGCTTTAAAGAAATAAGCTCGTTTAAAAACGAGTACTGCTTAAAAATGAGTACATGTAAAAAAGAATGTAAAAAGAATGAAAGAATCCCTGCAAATAGGTTTAAGGGCAATGATGGAATTTCATAATGCATGGGGCAATTAAAAAGGAAGTGAAACAATAATGGAATGGTTGTCTGAGGTATTCAAACTCACAGGGATGTTTGGAAAGTTTTGAAATTCTTGAGGGGTAAACAGTAATTTTCCATAAATAAATTCAAAACCAAATTAGGACCCCCTAAATTATATTAAATATATTAAATAATTATATTTTATTATAAATGTTTAAGATTTACTCATTAATAGATATATCTAATAATTATATTTTAATTAATTATTATTACTTAAAAATAAATTTTTAATTCTAAAATTTTTAATTCAAATTTTAGTTAACTCAAATGAAATGTTTTCTGCCAATCTAACATTTTTAAAAAAATTCTGTAAATCCCACCCTTTTAACCCCTAACCAAACTCCTCTGGCTATGTGATCCAGTACATTTATCACGTCCAAATGAATCACTGTGATCTTAAAAATAACAAGTGACTTAAACCACAGAGAAACAACCCCTCACCATGGCTCATGTCCACATTTTAATACTATTGCTATTGTAAAAACGCATGGCAAGAGTAAAAGATTGAGATCACTTAGATGGTGTTGTATTGATTTTAAAGATTAAATTCATGCAATGATTTAAATATTTTATAAATAATATTAACAATTTATGAATAAGGTAATCTTACAATTAATGAAATAAAGCATATTATCTCATGCTAGAACATGAATTGTTTTATACGGTAATTTGAGCTGTACTTGAACCATGGTGAAAAACTTCTCAATTGAAATCATTAGACAGAGCAAGAGAGGTAAAAAAAGAAATTAAAGCTAAACTTGACTTCCGACATCATAAATAAAGAGGAGTGGCATAAGTCCTTCAAAACATACATTATATATATTTGTTCTTTGGTTCATTTTATTATTTTTCCCTAGTTCACTCTGGTTTCCTAATCATTATTTTCATTTCTTCAAAACATTGTATATTTTCAGAATTTGTTATTGATTAACATATCAAACAATTAAATTGTGGTTATATTGAAATATATTCTAATATTATTAATTTGTACGTGTATATATAATTAAAAAGTATATTTTTATAAATATTTTTTTGGATAAATTAATATGTACAAGCTACAAACGTTTGGCTAGGGAAAGCAACTCTTCTCTATTTTGAGATTTTTTTTTTTAATATTAATGTTGATGTTGTAAACTTGTTTGTCAACTGCAACCACTTCTCATTGCTTTTAAATAATGAGGTTATTCACGAGTGAAGATTTACTTAATTAAATAAATGACATAATTTATGTGCAATTTGATTAAATTAATAAATATTTTTCAAATGATATGTCACAAGTCAGAAAAACAAAACTAGTTATGTTAAAAATCACTTAAAACGCTAACTCCGTCGGTATGTGCTATTTGACTAATGAGCGGTGTCGAGGAATACTAATTGAACATTTCCTTTTTAGTTTGAAAACTAAATTAGCATTTTTTTTTATTTGAAAAACTAAAAATAGTTCAATATAAGAAATTAATAGTTATTTTAACCTCAAAATATATCATGTTAAATATGTGTTATAAGCTCTGTGTGTACATGAATCTACCTTCTTATTAATATTTATATACATGCAATGGATTACTCATTGCAATATAGTATCATAGATTCATAATCACTTAATAATAACTCGATTCGACTTAGCCTATACCAATTCTATTGCATGAAAGATGTTTTGAAAAGACGCATGTAATTATATGGTTTTTAAAAATATAAAATTTCTATTAAAAAAATTAAGTTATGCACATTAATTAATTTTTTTAAGGTATTTTTATGATTTAAAAGGCTATTCTTTCTTTTTTATTTTACATCCAATTTAATATATCACTGTCTAATTCTATTTAATAATTATTAAGTTCATAATAGTTAGATGACATTAGATTAGTACAAAAAATAAGATCAATTATACTTAGAAGAAATTCAACTGAGTATATATTGATATGCAAATCTTAACACAGAAACCTATTTTTAATGAATGTATTATTCTTGTTTTCTCCCCATTTCTGAGATTATGTTTTTAAAGAAAAAAGTACAAAATTATTCATATATGAATTAATATAGAAAGAAATAAATCATTATTCAATCACTTGGTAAAGCGTAAAAAGTTGTAAAACCAAATCCAAAACTAAACCGAATCAAACTCAAACTCAAAAAGTCGGTAATTGAAATAGTTATTAAATGTTGTTTTTAAATAGTTATTTTCTTGTAGTTAACTGTTCTAGTCTTGGTACAAAGGGATGCAAGTGAGTGCAAACATCCCTTAAATATAGTCATTGATTTCTAACCATTATATACCATCCTACAAGAGTTTCATTCTGACCATTACTTAAAGACTTTCAACTTTCATATTAAGCAATAAAATCCTACTTTTTATCTTTTTTCTAGGGGTGTCAAACGGACCGATCCGGGCCTGGCACCGCCCGGCACGAGTTGGGCCGTGCTTGGCCCAAGCACGATGCTACAGTACCATGCTCGGGCCAAGCACGGCCCAAACCTCGGGCCGTATGACTAGGGTTTGTGGTCTCAGGGTCGGCACTGCTGCCTCAAGACGTAAACGTAAGTTTTTCTTTTTCTTTTTAAAAAATTATGGTATTTTTTTTTTTTTAGTCAATAAAGTTTTTAGTTCTATATTTTTGAATTTTAAGATTTTTTTTATATCTTTTAGCAATTTTAGGGTTTTTTTTAATATTTTTGGGGTTTAAAATAAAAAACATAAATATAATATAACCGGGCCGAGCCACGCAGTCGGGTCGACTTTAGTGGTTGGCGGGCCGTGCCCGGCCCGGCATGATTTCTAGACGGGTCGCAGTGCCCGAGCACGCATAGTGCATGGGCTGCTATGGGCTCGCGGCCAGCCTCGCTTGACACCACTACTTTTTTTCACTACGCACTCCATCAAAGCAATTATTTATTATTTTTTTATTAAATACAATGACGTAAACTACCTCTAAGATAGTTTTTGGTGGGAAAATTATCCCCAAATTAATGTGGAGGTTTCGTTTTGGGTGATTGTGGCCAATAGCTATCGTGGAGGCCGTCCTGATCATTACACTCTCTCGTGCAAGTGCTTTTTTTCAATGATCCAGCAATTCTATGAATTCGTTGGTTGTTATGGTAAGGAGGCACGGAGAAGGCCACATCATGAGTTTCATCATAGTTACACAGTGGTGATCAATACTAGAGAGTATCCATGGGCATTTGGGCCAACAACCGAACTCCATTAGGGTAAAGCATACCATCCCAGATGAGCATAGGGCTTCTTGTTAGGTTGCTAGCGAATGTGGCTTTCATATAATGCGTGCCGTCCACAATATGTATAAAAAGAAGCTCGTGAAGATGGAGGTCGATGATGTGATGGAACAATTGAAAGAGCTTCAATTCCTCCACAACATTCATAGCGTAATCGTCGTATATCTGACCATGTTCTATATGCAGTTTTTGCACAGATTGTAAAAGTACTCGAGGTTGTATGCATTGGGAGTAAGGTCTTGTTGTTAGCATCATTAGTTGTGACGACGCCTAGTGTCCATCTCCAACTTGTTTGAATAAGTTAATGTACTATGTAGATGTTGTATCGAGAGTGCATGTGTAATAAACATCTCGTTGGGCGGTGGTATTTTAAAGCTAGAGCACATCGCCCAACAATATGTTGCTTTACAGTTGTGCTTTCTATCCATTTTCTATCTGTTAGTTCTGCCGATGTGGTCTGTGGTTTAAAAAACACTCAAAACACTCAAAGGGAACTCACACAAACCAAGCAAGAAGGAGACACATAAGATTGGTAACCCAATTCGGCGTTCACTCGTCTACGTCTTGGGGGGGGGGCAAGCCAAGAGATAAATAATCCACTAAAAAGAGATGAAAATAGATGAGTACAAACATTTGTCACTCACTCTCCCAACAATAAAGACCACTACACTCTTTAGATTATTTAGTGCTCACACCCTCCCCTCTACAAGAGACACCCCCAATCTCAGAGCAAGGTAGCTTATATAGACGCCTCAACGTCCCAAATATAGCACATACCCTCTTTAGAATCTTCGCGGCCACTAATTTAAAAATCTTCCAAAATTAGCTATTGCGACTCATGTTCTAACATGAATTGCAACATGGCTCTGACTGCTGACTTGACTGAGTTCTGGTTACGTTGTGGATGACCTCAAGACCCATCAACCTCCAGGTCATGCTTAGTCCGAGTCGGTGCAGCCAAATCTCCAAATCTCAACTGTTGGCAACTAGCCTACCTCCTCAGTTCCTCATCACGCAGTCCCCTCGCAAGGAGCGCACGCCTTTGTGCGTCTTCACGAAACTTTCCAAACTTGATCTTCAATTCACCCAAGTTTGGTTTTCAAATCTTCCCAAGAAAGATCTTCAATCAATCATCTTAATCATGCCAACAATAGGCATATCTTCAAATTTTACCCTTAATAGTCTTCAATCATACAATTGATAAATATTTCTTCAATTACGCTCCATCCATATCAAATCACCTAAATATAGTCTTGATGTGATCTTGTCTTCACGTTTCAACACATTGCAAAAAATAGCTTCTCCAAGATCTTCAAGATATTTACCTCCAAGCCAAGACTCATTGCCATGTCACCATGCTTTACCATGTCATCATTTATGCCACGTCACAAAGGTTGCCACGTCATCTTGTTTTGGTATCAAATTATGCCAATTATAGTGTGGTTGCACTAACTCTATCCTTCTCTCGTAGATGGTATAGGTTGATCGAATGTGGTTGTTGCCGTCATTGTTAGCTTCTTGTAGGATCTTTCAAGACTCGCGCAAGAGGTCAACGTAGTTGTTAATATTATATCATCACTGTTGGCTCTATTTAGGGGTTTAACAAGATCTACATAGCTAATAACCATTCAGACATCATGATTACCAGCAACATCCATAACCGCCAGTCCTTGGATGATGGCATCGATGTTAACTTCATCCAGGGGTTTGGTGAGGTTTGTGCAGGTGATCAATACGTCCAAACGTAGTCAGTCATTAGATGTTGGCATCATTGTTAATTTCATCCAAGGGTTTAGCAAGGTCCGCATAGGTGGTTAGAGTCGCGCGCCATGAGCTGATTGTAGCCTATCCCTAGATACTACTATCATTGTTAACTTCCTCTAAGGGTTTGGTGAGGTTCGTGCAGGTGGTCAACATATAGCCATTAGCCGTTTGTAGTTTATGGTTAGCCACAATAGCTATGCACCACCGAATCACCGATCCCAAGATGTTGCCATTGTTGTTGACTTCGTCCAAGTGTTTGACGAGGCCTACGCGTGTACAATGTCAGCGTGGCGAGCAATCCATTCCAACTTAGTTATCGACCACAATGGTCATACACATGCACCCACTAGATTTTGTCATCATCATTGTGAAGAGAAACAATGATAAGAAATAACTATGCGTGGTAGTGGCAAGAAAGAATTTCATTCTCATTATTCACGGCCTCATTTGGAGCCCATTTTTGTGTTGGGCCCTGTGGGCATGTGTATGTTAGTCACATGTTGACTTATGTTTTATAGATCATCTCTCATTGTGTTGGTGATGAGGATTGTAGGTCAGGATTTTCTTATTATTTTGTTCTTGAGACGAGCTTGAGAGTTGTTCAAGCCATCAGAGATATTCTTCATAGTGAATTTCAATTCCCGACCCTCATGGAGATGTAGGTAAGAGTGCCGAACTCCACGTAATTACTGTATCGTGGTTTGTGTGTGTTTTCTTCTTTATTTATTATTACTCTATCTTTGCATGTGTTTTGGAGACTAACCTTGACAGGTTATTGGAACATCTAAGGGTGTGTTGGTGCTTCCGAAAGGGGTCTTAAGTGAAGCCTTAAGTCTCCCAACAATCGTTGACTTGGTCCATGGGGTTAGCGATATGCGTGATGGAGGTCATCTAGGGCTAGCTGCCACATAAAGAACCCTTTTTAATACCCTATACACATGAGATTCCTGCTCCATCGCTCATGGATGGCAAATTTTTACCTAGGCCCTGTTTGATTACATGTAAGTAGTTGTAATTAGTTGTAATGTAAATAGTTTTACATGCAAGTAGCTATTTTGGTTTGATGTAAAAGCTCCACTTACATATAAGTGAAATTGTATTTCACCTAGTTTTACTGTATTTCAACTTACAGCAAAAAATTTACTGTAAGTTATAATGCAGTAAAGTAAGTGATATCCACTCACCATCATGCATGTTCATCTCATATTTAATTATAAAAATAATTAATAATGTAAATTATTTTTTTAAATTTAATTATAAAAATATTTTTAAGTAATAAAATTAAATAAATATTATATTTCTTATAATTTAATAATTAATTAATTAATTTTATTTAAATTAATTTTTATGAAAATGATTAAATAATTAATGATAATAATAATAGATAATGGAGTAATCTCATTATAAATTTAAATTTATATCAATCTAAACAAATAAAAAAAATACAAAATTCTAGTTATAACAAACCATGTAAGTTAAAATATAATATTTTTATTTATATTGTAATTTTATTTACATGTCATTTTACATACAAACAATTAAATAACCCTTAATATGGGGTGGATAGGACTTAAACACATTACCTCTAACATATGAATCAAATGTTTGAACATTGAATAATATATATATATACAAGAATTTTAAACATATATATTTATATATAAAGAGAAATGGAGACCAGTAGATGAGTAGCACCATTTGACTAGAAGACGAAGACGGGTGGTTGAACAAAGGACTTCTCAGCTCTCAAGAGACATCCAATTAATAGACTTGCAACCAGTGTCTTCTTCATCCGTTTATTTTTTTATTGGTTGTCACGTTTTGACTTCCTTTTCTATTTAATTTTTACACTAGGTGACAAACACCTACTCCTACCAAATTTCTGTGTGGGCATTATTAATTTATTATTAAAAATAGTTTCTGTGTGGGCTTTATTTTAAAAAATAGAGCTTATGAGAAAAGTATCAGGTATTCCTTATTTTAAAAAATTTACTTTTTTTAGGTAGCAGTCCGACATGATAGATATACATATATCTATAAAGAAAAATTACTATTTAACTAGCAATCCAACATGATAAAGACATCTAACAACGCTTCCCTAAGAAAAACAAAAAGGGTAACAATCCAGTGAAATAGCTTTTTTATACTTCAATGGGTGCATCTCCTCCTCTCTTTATAAACCGCAGCCAAATCAACTCATTCATCTTGACCAAGTTCACAAGCACACCTCCAGGCTCCAACCTCCACAACAATGGCCACCAAGGTCTTCATTCCCCGTGTCGAGAGCCTTGCAAACAGTGGTCTAGACGAAATTCCCCCCGAGTACGTGCGCCTTGAGTTCGAGCGAGACGACCGTCTCGGCGACGCCATCGAAGAAGAGAAAAAATCAGACGAAGGTCCCCAGATACCGACCATTGACATCAAAGGGCTCGATAGTGACAATGAGGCTGTGCGCAAGCGGTGCGTCGAGCAGATGCTCGACGCCGCTGTGAACTGGGGAGTCATGCACATTGTTGGACATGGGATTCCGGCGGAGCTCATTGACAAGCTCCGTGAGGTTGGGACACGGTTCTTTGATTTGCCGGTCGAGGAGAAGGAGAAGTACGCAAATGATCAGCCCTCTGGGATGATACAAGGGTATGGTAGCAAGCTCGCTAACAGTGCTTCTGGGCGTCTTGAGTGGATGGACTACTTCTTTCACCTTATGTTTCCTGAGAATCAGACTGATTTGTCCATTTGGCCTCATTATCCTTCCGATTATGTGTACGTAATTGTTAATTTGTTATATATTCACCTTCCACAAGCGCACGTGCATGCATGCATTGATGCTAAAAGTAGTATGTATAGTGTAATATTTATCATTCATTTAATTTATTTATTCTTACAATATTCAATGTGGGGCTTGATCCATATTCCATACATACAGTGAAGTGACAAAAGAATTTGGCAAAGAGCTCCGGGTGATGGCGACAAAGATATTCACTCTCCTCTCCCTCGGTCTCGGTCTCCCGGCCGAGAAGCTGGAGACCGAAGCCGGCGGCATGGAGAACATCCTGTTCCAAATGAAAATAAACTACTACCCCAAGTGTCCCCAACCCAACCTCGCCCTCGGCGTTGAAGCCCACACAGACGTCAGCCACCTCACCTTCATCTTCCACAACAACATCCCCGGCCTCCAGGTCTACTACGACGGCAAGTGGGTCACGGCCAAGAACGTGTCGGACTCCATCATCGTCCACATTGGTGATTCGCTCGAGATCCTCAGCAACGGCCTGTTCAAGAGCGTACTCCATCGTGGGCTTGTTAATAAGGAGAAGGTGAGGATCTCTTGGACTATCTTTGCTGAGCCACACAAGGACAACGTGCTGCTGCGCCCGTTACCGGAGCTTGTAAGCGATGCCTCCCCGCCCAAGTTCGGGCCACGCACGTTCGCGCAGCATGTGCGGCAGAAGCTCTTCAAGATAAAGGATGATGAATCATCTCCTCCTCCTGCTGCTGCTGCTGCTGCTGCTGCTGCTGATGCTGCTGCTAAGTGATCCACTGCCACTGGGTTGGGGTTCATATATAATAATTTAAGTGAGTTTAGAATAAACTATAACGTTTGGACAAATTGGCCGGGAAGTTTCAATGAATAAATTGAACTTTGTATTGGTTTTGCTACAGGACCAGCTCCAGCTGGTTTTATATGAATAAGATTATTAATGGTTTTCATTCCCCAATTAAGTAGCTGCATGATAAGTGGTTCTAGGTGGTGAGCCAATACTTTTAATTTAAAATGAAAAAAATAAACAATAAATTAAGCCTGTAATTCTTTGAGAAAGACCCTCCATGGTTTTTTCTGCTCTCGTTAAAGGTATGATTGGTACGAGTGCATGTGGATTGTAAAAGAAATCACAAGTGAATTGAATTGACCGAACTCAATCACCCTGCTTTTGGATTACTTCTCAGTAATATAGCCAAGACATTACATGAGATAGTAGGACCTGCCCAACGCCCCTGCTGACGTGGTTGAGCAGGTCATCACGTTCCCTGAGGACGCGGTCACAAGCCTAAATTCACGCCACACATAACACATGATTACATGATCGTTGACCCAATGACTTAACACAAAATTACAAGATATGACAAGCTATTTTCTTTTAACAGTCCCCCTCAATCACAGCCTCGTTGTACTAGGTTGAGATTGTGGCAAATCTGCGTGAATGGAACCTTGGGCAACGCCTTGGTAAAAAGCTATCGACTAGTCGGGTCGTTTGAAGAAATGAAACGAACCTTTAGTGGTTGACGAGCAACTTGTTCCAGGACAAAATGAAAATCCACCTCTATGTGCTTCGTGCGAGCATGGAACACTGGATTGGATGTGAGATACGTTGCACCAAGATTGTCACACCACAATATTAGCGCTGAAGACTGATAAATGCCAAGCTCTCTGAGTAAGGTCTGAAGCCATATGAGTTCAGCTGTCACATTTGCAATGGCCTTGTATTCAGCTTCAGTGCTAGATCTTGATACGGTTTGCTGTTTTCGTGAACTCCACGATATAAGATTTGATCCCAGCAGAATTGCAAACCCACTAGTGGAGCGTCAATCTTCAGGAGAGCCTGCCCAATCGGCATCAGAGAACGCACTCAATATATCATTAGTTGATCGCTGAATTTTCAGTCCATGACCAACTGTCCCCTTCACATACCGGAGTATTCTTTTGACACTCCCCAATGTTTGTCCGTGGGTGTCTGAATAAATTGACATACTCTATTTACTACAAAAGAGAGATCTGGTCTTGTTATTGTCAGGTACTGTAGCCCTCCGACAATACTCCTGTACTGAAATTGATTTTCACCTGTTAACTCTGATCCATGATCTCTTGACAGTTTCTCATTGGCTGCCATGGGAGTGGAGATTGGCTTGCACTTATCCATGTTGACTCATTTCAGAAGATCTTGAGCATACCTTCTTTGTGACAGTACAATTCCACCTTTGTCAGGAACAACTTCTACACCCAGAAAGTAGTTTAGCTCTCCCAAGTCCTTCACTGCCAGATCCACTGTTAATTGTTGAATAATTCTGTCAGTGGCATCTAAGGATAAGCTCACAATAATTATATCATCAACATAGATCAGCATGTACATTGTGAGTGAATTTTGCTTAAGAACAAACAAAGACGCATCAGCTTGTGATGGACTGAACCCCAAACTCAGTAGTTTGTCAGTCAGACGTGAGTGCCAGGCACGGGGGCCTTGTTTCAGTCTATATAGTGCTTTGTTGAGCTTGCAGATGTAATTTGAAGGTACTTGTGAGCTCTCATAACCAGGGGGTTGAGACATGTAAACTTCTTCTTTCAGAAAACCATGCAGTAAGGCATTTTGTACATCTATCTGCCTCATCTTCCAACCTTTGGAAATAGCCAGTGAGATAATAACTCTAATGGTAGTTTGTTTAACCACTGGACTATAAGTGTCTAGATAGTCAACACCATACCTTTGCTTGAACCCTTTGTCTACTAACCTAGCTTTATAGCGATCCACAGGACCATCAGCCTTCCTCTTGACCTTGAACACCCATCTGCAGTTAATAAGGTTCACTCCTTTCTTTGGAGGAACAAGTATCCAGGTCTGATTTTTTTGTAATGCTGAATATTCAGTATCCATAGCTTGTTTCCACTGATCATGTTGCATTGCTTCAACATAAGAACTCGGTTCTGCAGGTACATGCTTTGTCGTCGTGTGTGAGCTCTTTGCACAATATCGCATGAGTTCCATCCGTGTACTCTTTGGGTTTGACAATATTGTCTACGAGCCTTGTTCTCATTGGGTGGCAGTGTCGTTGAGCATCATTATCTTGATCGAGGGCTCGACATAGGAGTAGTGCCCTGCTGAATTTTTCCATTAGAGTCTTGGGAGAACTGCGGCTTTTAGAAAGCAGCTATACCAATTTGATCAGCAACAGTTTCATTAGGTCCATTGTCAGTAGATAAATCATCAACTACTGAACTACTCGATGAGTTACTGAAGGAGATGTTGACTGGGTTCTTTGTTGCCGGGTTTGTGTCAGTCAGGTAGCACTGACTGGTGAGGTGTTTGTGTAGGGAAATTGGACTGTATTTGTTGAGTTTGGAAGGGAAAAACATTCTCATCAAAAATAACATCTCAGGACATATAAATTCTCCCTGTTTGTCGATCAAGGCATTTGTAACCCTTGTGACTAGCACTATAACCGACAAAGACACATTCTTTGGACTCGAGTCGAGTATGTTTGGGGTGTAAGCTCTCGGGGTTGGGCCAGCATGTACACCCAAACACTTTCATGAATTTGTAGTCAGCCTTTACTCCAAGGAGACGGTGTAGAGGTGTGTCTCCACGGATCACATAAATTGGCATCCTATTAATGAGGTAGCAAGCAGAGTGAAAAGCTTCATCCCAAAATCGAATTGGCATAAGAGATTGAGCTAAGAGAGATATGCCTGTCTCAACTATGTGACTGTCTTTCGCTCAACAAGACTATTCTGTTGATGTGTGTGAGGACTAGAGATTCGATGTGTTGTGCCTACACGAGTGAACTGCTTGTGCAATCGGTGGTATTCACCACCCCAGTCTGATTGTGCAGTAAGAATTTTTCTGTCTAGTAATTGTTCAACATGACACTGGAATTGAAGAAAAATGGATTCTACATCAGACTTGTTTTTGAGGAAATAAATCCAAAAAAGCCTGCTGTAATCATCAACAAAGTTTACATAGTAGCGATAGCCACTTACAGAGACTCGAGCTGGTCCCCAAACATTGGTGTGTACCAGTTCAAGAGGGCTTGATGAAACATGGGAGGAAAGAACAAAAGGCAATTGATGAGCTAGCCTTGGCTTGCTTACAAGCACTACAAACACTAGACTCTTTATTTGGGACTACAGCAAGGCTATTCTCTGCTAAGATCTGACGATCAACTGCAGGTGTAGGATGTCCTAGTCGACGATGCCAAAGTTCAGAAGAGGCTTTGACAGAAATAAGGGGTCGCCTGGGTGGATTATTTGGAATGTTGTAGAGGCCAGCCATCTTGACAGATTCCCTTAAGAAGAATGTTCTTTGTGGCTCGGTCCTAGACAAGAAAAAATTAGGGTGAAACTCTATGTAGGCATCATTGTCGGAAACAAGTTTGTGGACAAAGAGAAGGTGTCTATTGATTTCAGGTACATGTAAAATGATTTTCAGTTTTAAAAGGCGACGAGCAGCAGTAATTGATGAATTACCAACATGAGCAATGGACAAACCTGCACCATATTGGCGACTTGAAAACGATCATTGCCGGTGTAGAACTCCTTGGCTGTCAGGAGCTCGAGGTCGTTGGTGATGTGATCAGTTGCTCCGGTGTCTGCATACCAGTTGGAGTCGATGGCATAACTGTAGGTTACAACTGCACCAACCTGGGTGTCGTTAGCGACATAGTTGTGATCGAAGCGGTGATAGCAACGAGATACATCATGATTGTCGCGGAAGCAGATATGGCAGAGCTGTGTTTATATAAAAAAAATAAATAATAAATAAATTAAATGTATTTCCTATTTTAAACAAAATATTCAAATCTCAAGACTAGCCGAGATCACAGATCTCAAAGGCGGGTCTAAAAATGCACAAATCTCGGGGATCGGTCGAGAGCACCGATCTCGAGGCGATCCAAAAAAATATCCAAAAATACACAAATCTCAAGACCAGTCGAGAGCACCGATCTCGAGGCGATCCAAAAATATCCAAAATACACAAATCTCAAGACCAGTCGAGAGCACCGATCTCGAGGCGATCCAAAATATCCAAAATGCACAAATCTCAGGATTAGCCGAGAGCACTGATCTAGAGGAGATCCAAAATATCCAAAATGCACAAATCTTAAGATCAGCCGAGAGCACCGATCTCGAGGCGATCCAAAATATTCAAAATACACAAATCTCAAAACCATCCGAGAGCACAGATCTCGAGGCGGCCTAAGAGCAACTCCAACCTAACGCTGAATATAACGTTTCTTAGCAAAATTGGCGCAGAATTTGGTCCAATCCGGCGCCAAATTCTGCGCCATATTTGCGGAATGCTACAGTGGTGCGCAACATGTAGCGCACCACTGTAGCAGCGCTAATTCTTTTTTTTATTATTTTTTTATTTTTTTCAGTTTTCATTTTGATTTTTTTTCTCTTTTTTTCAGTTTTATTTTTTGTTTTTTTATTTTCAGTTTTATTTTTTGTTTTTTTCATTTATTTATTTTTATCTTTTTCGGTTTTTCAGTTTTAATTTTTCATTAATTATTTTTTAATTTTTTAAGATTATTATTTATCCTTTTTTATCCTTTTTGATTTTTTTGTTTTAATTTTCAGTTTCTTTTTTTTATTTTTCCGGTTTATTATTTATCTATTTTTAATTTTTTTTGGTTTTTTAGTTTTAATTTTCAGTTTATTTTTTTTATCTTTTTTTATTTATTTTTTATTTTTTATAAAATTTATATTTATATTTTATATTTTAATTAAATTAAATAATTTATAATTTAAGTTTGTATTTTTTTCCATTAATAAAAAATAAAAAAATTAACGAAAATAATACACGAAATATAACTTCATTAAAATTAACAAAAATTACACGAACAATAAAATAAAAACATAGAAAATAGTCACAACATAGATTATCATCGATAGCAATAAGAAAAAAACCACAACACACAAAATACAACTAATGAAAGCTGAAGTAGATGGGTCTAATAATCTGCCATGTTATCGCCACTTCCACCAATATTGCCAAAGATATCACTAAACATGTTAGATCCAGAAGGGGGTGGTTGTTGAAAATGTCCTCTTTTCTGTAAAATTTCTTGTTGTTGTGCTTGTATACAAGCACGAATATTTGGATCAGCTATAGAATTCAAGTCTCGCATCAAAATTTTGTCCTCATATCTCATTTGTTGAAAAGCAAGATTTTTGTTCTGCATTTCTAAGAACATTTGTCGATCTGCATTAGTCTTCTCTAACATCTCCATAATCTTAGAGTTATCATCTTTTAAACGACTAATAGAAGATGCTACTTCGTCATCCATTTTTTTCTTCAATTTGGCTTTCTTCTGTCCGATTGGGCGTTCAGAAGGTGACCCACCAACACTATCATCTAAGTTAAGAGAAATTTGAGAAAGTCCAGGAGATTCTGGTGCTTGCGATTCTGGAGTGGGATTTTCAGATTCTGATGATGCATAGTCAAATCCATGCTTTCGATTAATTTGTCTAGATGTAATAACATTATCTTTAAACTTCTAAAAGTTCCTTACAATGTGCCACACATGATCAAACTTGAATCCTTTCTTATAGTTAGGATCGTCCAAAAGCATTCTCTTTGCTCGATTCATCTGTAAATGATGTCATGAATTATCTCTTGTCAAATTATAAATTTATGAAGAATAAAATATATAAAAAACTTACAATATCTTCGTCTGATGCACCACTCGGATTTAAATTTTCCACTTGTCGAATACATCCGTTCAATTTCTTCACTGCCTTTTCTATTGTCTGCATCCTGCACTGTAAAGACCGAGCAGAACGTTCCACCGAAGATTTATCTCTTGTCAAATTGTATTTCTCCTCCATTCGAGACCATAATTGCTCTAAAGACTGGTTCGTACCAATAATGGGGTCTTGAGTCATTTCCATGTATGTTTCACAGAGATGGACATCTTCAAAAGGAGAGTACCCCGCACTACGAGATTGTTTAGACATGTTTTCTTCGATTACAATGAAAGTGAGATTTTTTGATAATATTGGTTAAAATGATAAACGACATGAAGTTGTTTATATAGGCAACATAATATTTGATATCATCCCACCAAACCCTATCGTGTCACACTTCCCAATGCCAGAAGATAAGAGATTGAATAACGTGCCATCTTATCTTCTTAGCAACCGTCCGATGGATTTCATCTGCACCGACACCGTTGGATTTGATATCATCCCACCAAACCCTATCATGTCACACTTCCCAATGCCAGAAGATAAGAGATTGAATAACGTGCCATCCCACCAAACCGACACCGTTGCAATGAGACAAGAAGCATGCAGAAAAGATGTCGAGAGGGCATTTGGTGTTCTACAATCTCGTTTTGCAATTGTGGCAGGACCAGCACGGTTTTGGAGGAAAAATATCTTACATGACATAATGACTGCATGCATTATTATGCACAACATGATAGTTGAGGATGAACGAGATCTCAATGCACCAATCGTGGATGTAAGTGAAGTGCCAACCCCAGTAGTTGAATTGGTACAAGATGAAGATGCTCGATTTGAACAATTTCTTGGTCGTTACAGGCAAATTAAGGACAAAGACGCTCATATTGCACTTCACAATGCATTGATTGAACATTTGTGGTTGTGCTATGCAAATGAAGAAGATAATTAAAAGCTTGTGTGCTACTTTAGTTTTTAATAATGTGTTTTTTTCACTGATGGTGCTTGTTTGTATGTTATGTTTTTATTAAGTAATTAATGTAATGTAATGTTTGTATTTATATTTGTAGTTTATCAATCAAATTTTATATTTAATAAATATTTATAAAAAATATAAAAATAAAATTTATATTTTAAAATAATATAATATTTAAATTCAATGGTTAAAAGTGAAAAAAATTAAAGATAATTAAATTTATTACTAGTATGAATATAAAAGTGTGAAGTGAGAAGAATATTCTTGGAATATTCTATTTTAGAGTTAAAAATAGAGATGATGGTTGGAGAAGTTTCTACTGTACCAGCTGTATTTTTGTGTATTGAAGCGCCAAATATAGAGTTTTGGGTTGGAGATGGCCTAAAACACTCAAATCTCAGGATTAGCCAAGAACACCGATTTCGAGGCGCTCCAAAATATCTAAATATGAAGACCAGACGAGAACACAAATCTCGAGACAGTCTAAAATACTCAAAGCTCAAGATCAGCCAAAAGCACAGATCTCGAGGCGATCTTAAATATTTAAATTCCTAGATCTGCCAAGAGTACATATCTCAAGGCAGTCTAAAGTATCTAAAATCTCAAGATCGACCGAGAGCATAGATCTCGAAGCGATTCTAAATGTTTAAATTTGAAAATCAATCGAGAGCACATATTTAGAGGCGATCTCAATCTCAAGATCAGCCATGAATGCAAATCACGAAGTAAAAAATAATAATAATAAAAATAATAAAATAATTAAAAATAATAATTAAAAATAATAATAATAATAATAATAATAATAATAATAATAATAAGGAAAAAAAATCAATCAAATCATAATAATAATAAAAAAAAGATAAACCAAATTAAATCAAAAGAAATCAAATAAATAAATATATATATATATATTATAATATTAATATTAACACAATCAGATAAAAAGAATAATAATAATAATAATAATAATAATAATAATATAAAATCAAAATCAGATAAATAATATATAATAATAAATCCAAATCAGATGAAATCATTAAATATATATAATTAATTTAAAAGAATCATATGAATCATTAAATAAAAAAATAAATAAAAATAAATAAATAAATAAATAAAAAATAATAAAAATAATAATATAATAAAATAATAAAATAAAATAAAATAATAAATCATAAATAATAATAATAATAAATAAATAAATAAATAAACTAAATGAAAATAAAAAAAAGGACGTGGGATTGGGCCGTGGTTGCCCCACGATCAAGCAAAAATATATAAATAAATAATATATATATATATATATATATATATATATATATATATACGTATTATATTTTAACTGATTAGATTTATTTTATTTATTTTATTGTATATATATATATCATATTTGAACTATTTAAAATTTTATTCGTCATTATTATTATTATTTTATTAGTATTATATATATATATATATAATAAAATTTTAGATATAATAAGATAATTGATAGCAGATAAAAAATAATAATAATAATAATAAAATAGAATATTATATATAATACATAGATAATATACGAATATATATAATTATAAATAAAATAATATTAAAATAAAATAATAATAATAATAATTAATAATAATAATAATAATAATAATAAAATATATAATAATAATAATAAATTAAAAAAAGTAATTTAAAAATAATAATAATAATTAAAAAAAATGGCGATGAATTGGTCGTGATGCGTCATGCTCCCTCATGATTTCCTCACCGCCCATGCAACCGCCCACCATTGGCACACCCGCTCAGAGGCTTTTAAAAGAACGTAGGAACGAACGAAAGAGGGAGGAGGACAAAAAGAAAAGAAGAGGCGAGATCGAAAAAGGAAGAGGAAAGGAGAAAGACGAAAAAGCAGAAGAAGGTTCTCATTCTCCTCCAAACCTATATCCATATATATATACACATGTTAAAAAGTTGTCGCTCATCGCCGATTTCGCCGCCGCTTGTCGCTGTTGTTGATCGCTGCAGTCATTGCCGTGTTTCATCATCATCATCATCAAGAAATACATATATATATTGAAGCTGCTTCCTTTGATGAGGAGCTTGTGAAGACAAAGGACTCTAAAAAAAAGCTTGATGAGGGGGAAGAACAAGTAGAAGAGCGAAGATCGAAGGAGAAGAAGCTTCAGAGGAAGAAGCTTAAGACTCGGGAATCCTCGTCCCAAGGATGTCGCCTGAAGAATGGAAGAGCCAAGAAGCCTGCAGAAACAATGAAGACGGAGGATTTGTTGCTCGTCATCATCATTGAAGCCGCTCGTCGCCGCCTTATCATAGCCGCTCATCGTCACACCGATGCCGCCATTATCGCCGCTTCGCTATCGCCGCCGCCGCTATTGTCACTGCTATCTCCTTACGAGAAGGAAGAGGAAGTCTAAGAGCAGTCATATTCTGTCGTGAGAGTTTGAGAGCATCAATCGAATGGTTCAGGCCGGCGTTTGCTCCACCTTCGTGAAGATCCTCGTCGTCGCCTATAAAACCCGTATCCTCGTACGAGGTGCTATGAGATGGTTTCGCTATGGATGGGATAGCTTCCAGGATCTTTTGTTGCGAGAAAGTTGATGGCCAGAGATGGAGCTATGTGCCGAACTTTGAATTGCCGAGGAGCTTCAGACTAGTCATCCGCAAGGCTGTTGCGTCTCAGAACCTTGTGTCTCCTATTGACGAACATGCCTCTTTCGTGAGGTCTCACATAGTGCTTGAGGACTTTCCATGATTCGTAGCTCCGACACTAGGAGGTGCTCACAAGTTATCACAAAATTCCCATATGTCCTAAACCAAGTACAGACGCTCACCAAGATTGAAGCCGCTGCGAAGTTGAGAGAAGAAATCGAGGCTTGAGAGTATCTATGGTGACAAGTACCCCATCGGACTTCGGATCCATGACCTAAAGACCAGTACTCCCCAGCACATGGACATCATGCTTGTCATGAAGAAGAAGTTGATGGTTGTCGCTGTGACGAACATTTGCAGGTTCGTGGAGATTAGGTTTACGTTAGTGATAAGGAGCATAAGCCTGAGAGTTTCTCAGACCCGGTTTTGGAGGTGAGGAGGCAAGCTGAGGCTCTTGAACTGTACTCGGAGTAGAGGGGATTGCCTTTGCCAAGAGGAGATGTGATTGGCAAAGTTTTGCTTCCAAATCCTGCATGCAGGTATGCGTATAAGATGGCTAGTGAGCCAGAGATCATTTCTTTTGATGACTGGAGTGATTTTAAGCCAGAACCCAAGAGTAAAATTTTAAGTTGGATAAAAAGATGCATTTCATGGAGAAAAAAAAGTAATCCTTAGGATGGATTTTATGGAAAGCTTCATTTTTTATTCTTAACACTGCACCTTGCAGGTGGGAGTTCCCTTTGGATTTAATCAATGGAAGTGATGTAACTCATGGAGGCCACCAACGCAATAACCAAAGATAGAAGAATCTCATAAAAACCCGAGCCAAGTGAGGCCAACATCAGTTAAAAGCTTTGTAATGGTTCTGGTTCATGATTCCTCATGTTATAATGCTAAGATTGAGACTTTTGTATGGAGGATGCATGACTTGTTTTCTCTCATCAATATTTATAGGAAAACTAGTGTCTAATAACCAAACGATAAAATGAGTTCCTGCCTAACAAATGGTGAAGATGAGGTTGTAAAAGCACAAATAAACTTAATGAAGACAATACTTGTTTCCCAGGTGTTGTTCATTTAAATTGAGAAGATAAAAAAAAGCATGTCACATCTATTATGCATGCAACATGTGCATGTCCATGTGTACTTGAAATTAAAGTTCTTTGCATCAAATATATACCCAATCGAATGAGTAAAAAATAAAATCATGGAGGTTGTAATGGTACTTTATAGTGATTTGGAAATCACCTGCTCTTAATTCGGTATTGATGTGAAAAATGAAAAATTAAAGGAAATTAACTAGTTTCACTATGGTGGAGATCATCGATCGCTAGAAACACGTGTCTTCATCTTGGGAATCTATCGCAATTGCAAGGACGAGATCGGTTCAGCTGATGCGTTACGTGTGATGAAGCTACAAGGCAGAGCCATATAACGCCACGTGTAGGGTGATAAGGAAAGGTACAATAATTTTCAATGTGATGCTTCATATCTACGTCCATAATGGAAGCAAGGATTTTAAGTTGGTTTCATATTGAATGCATATGGAAAGAAAAGCCTACATGAGAAGTTGAATATTTGAATGAAATGCCTCAAACAACCTGCATAAATGGTATTTGGTTTTGAAAATATATATATATATATATATATATATATATATATATATATATATATATATATATATAATCATGTATAGGATGGGCCCATCATGAAAGAGACACCATGCAAATGAACAAAAGATAAAGGGGTTGTTTGGTTACTCGCAATTAGTCTGTAAGAATCAGAATGTAATCGATTTTTACATGTAAAATGTTGTTTGGTTTCTTTGTGAAATCGCTTTTACATGTAAATGATTTCTGCATTTGTGTAGCTAGTCTGCATTTCAACTTACGAGAAATTTTTCATCGTAAGTTGAAATGCAGCAAAACATTTGGGCTAAAATCACCATTCTTCACTCTCCAAATTATGTATTAAAAGGAAATGAAAACTTACATGTAATCAATTCTTAATATAATTAAACTTATACTTATTTATATTTTATTAAATTTATTTTTTTATTTAAAAATATACCAATTTGTATTTAATTTAAATTAAAAAAATATTTTTTTATATAAAATTAAAGAATTTTTATATTTTTTTAATTTAATAAAAATTATTATTAAGTTAATTAATTAATTAATTTACATTAGTATTAAGAGTAGATGGGCAGAGTTAAATTAATTATTTAGAGTTACTATTTAATTATTTAAGTTTCTTATTATTATTTGGCTTAGTTATTTGAGTTTCGATTATTATTTTTTTACATGTAATAAATACTTTATTAAATCATTTAATTTAATTTAAAAATTAAATTAAATTAATTATTTTAGTTTAAATTATTTTTTTAAAAATGCATTAAATCATTAATAATAATACAGTATATTGGGGTAATCTCACCCACTCTACTATACTAGTGACCATATCTTCTAACTTACATCAGCCAAACAAATTAAAAAAATAATGCAGAGATTTTCGACTATAACAAACCAAAAGCAAAGATGATGTAAATAGAAATGTGAAGATTTTTCACTTACACTGTAATTTCACTTACAAATAATTTCACTTACAGACAACCAAACATCCCAAAAGAGAAAATGAGAATCATGCTTTTGTGAGCATGCATACGTATTAATATATATATATATATATCTAAAGGGCCCACCATTTAAAATATATGCATGTGGAAATGAGAAGATAATTCAGGCATTTCGGAAGAGCATATATAAATATATATCTACATATATTTGTATTAAAAAAAAAGATAACAATAATAAAATAAATCTCAATTCACGTGAGTGGTTCATGCATGCGTGGGCTACATAAAGCTAAGGCATGCGTTTTTTTCATTTGTTGTCATTCAAAAGATGTATATATATATATATATATATATTTCAAAGCAGTGGCAAAATTACCCATTCCTAAAGAACGACAAGGATGTTCACATTTAGGCAGCGACAATTTTTATCTCAAGGTGGCAACAACATATACGACGTGGTGACTGGTCACAGGCAGTAGCATATGATATATATATATATATATAACATCAAAACCAAAAGCAGTCAAGTCGAGATTCAAGATATGAAAAAAATCAAGACTTGAATACCCATATAAATCGACAATTTGACTCAATGGTCTCAAGACATCAAAAGTTAAAGATCCAAAGAGTTTCACAAGTCAATATTTGAAAATTCATATAAATCGACAATTGGACTCAGCAGTATCAAGACATCATAAGTCAAAGACCCAAAGAGTTTCACAAGTCAATATTTGAAAAATTCATATAAATCGACAATTGGACTCAACAGTGTTAAGACATCATAAGTCGAAGACCCAAAGAGTTCCACAAGTCAATATTTGAAAATCCATATAAATCAACAATTGAACTCAACAGTCTCAAGACATGATAAGTCAAGGACCCAAAGAGTTTCATAAGTCAAGACTTGAAGAAAGTTTCACAAGCATAAAAGCCGAAGCTTATGGAAAGTCAAAATCAAGTTTATGATTCATCAACATAAAGAATCCATAATGTGAAATACAAATCAAATTCAAACTGGAAAAATTTCCGAGACACAGTTCGTACACAAATTTTATAAATCAAGATGATTTCAAATTTCTTGTATTCATATTTATTGAAATGAATGAAATTGATTGTCACAACTTGTTTCCTCGTTCACACTTATTTCTTAATCGGAGGTTTCTGCGACAATGTCCACGGTAATTAACATTAAGGGATTTCCCCTAATGGAAGTCATGAACCCATAATCTATTTGAAGTCATAAAAATTAAATTTGATGTTTGATCCATTAATTTTCAACCGGTCCAATCCTAATTAAAGGCCGGGTGAGAAAAAAGGAGCCCACAAGCTGTTTCTTCCAACCTTGGTTCGAATTCCCCTGATTGGGGTTCTTGCTAGAAGTGTGCCCACCGGAATTCCGGCTGCTGCTATTGCCACTGTCGTGGCCGCCGTTATTGCCGCCTCCGCATCCTTGGGTCATGTTCACCTGATTCACTTGAATGTTGGTGTTGTTGTGCTCAAGTCTCAGCTCATAGCTGAGCATGTGAGCGTAGACGTCGTTGATGGTGATGACGTCGGTTCGCGTGGTAAGGCTTGTCACGAGGGGATCATACTCTGGCCCCAGCCCTCGCAGCATGTAGGCGATCACCTCATCATCTTCCAGGCACTTGCCGATCACTGCGAGTGTGTCGGCGAGCCCTTTGACCTTGCGGAAGTAGTCGTTGACGGAGAGGTCCTTCTTTTGGATTGTCGCCAGCTGCATGCGGATCTGCATAACTTGAGCTCGCGGACTGGCTGCGAGCGCCCTTTCGATGGTGCACCAAACTTCGCGAGCGGTGGAGCACCCAACAACTTGAGCGAGCACTCCGTCGGTGAGAGACGAGAGGATTGCACTCATCACAAGCCGGTCTTGCTGGTACCAATGGTTGTACTCCTGGTTGGCAAAGGGTCGCGCGATGCCATCGGTACCACTCTGCGTGATGGTGGACGCCGGACGCATGTTGGTGCCGTCGATGTACCCCATGAGCCTTTGGCTCCTCAGGTAGGGGAACAGTTGCACCGTCCACAGGAGGTAGTTGTCACCGGAGAGCTTGACGGTGATCATTTGGTTGAACGCCGGGACTGGAAGGATTCCAGCCTGCGTCGTCGAGGAATCGAAGATGACAGCGCCGGCGCTGTTGTTATCAGCCATGATTGAAGTGGAGAAAGGGGATTAGCGTAGAGTAGATCGGGGATCGGATACCATAAAATAAATCACAAGTGAATTGAATTGACCGAACTCAATTACCTTGGTTTTGGATTACTTCTCAGTTATATAGCCAAGACATTACATGAGATCCAAGGAAGTAGGACCTACCCAACGCCCCTGCTGACGCGGTTGAGCAGGTCATCACGTTCCCTGAGGACGCAGTTCACAAGCCTAAATTCACAGCACACATAACACACGATTACATGATCGTTGACCCAATGACTTAACACAAAATTACAAGATATGATACGCTATTTTCTTTTAACAGACTAGAAGCAGCCAAGCATGGCATGGCAAGGCCGAAGATGATGGAGATGTAATGAGCGGTAATGGGTCACCGTCTTCATGCTGCTTTTCACGATTAGGAATGGAAAGCTTGATGCTGTTCATTAATGGTGTACTCATTCAGGACGAAGCATGGAAGCCAACTAAGAAGTATGGTGAAGCTTGTATTTTTGGTGTTAGTTATATTAGTTGGATTTTAAAAGAGAAATGAATATTATATTATTCATATCTCTCGTTGTTAACAGCTAGCCAATGCTGGACCATGTTAGTCTTTAGTGTGGCCAATAAAGTGTGTGTTTGTGTTAACAGCCAATGAGAGTGTTGGTTGGTGTTGGGCTGTCTGTATTACTTTTTATTTAAATGTAGTGGAGGAGACCATTGTGTGATTGGCTGGAAAAACACTTAGACTCAGTCCACTATCTTTACTCTCTTGTTGACTTTAAACTTGAGTGAACTGGCTCTCTTAGGCATTTCATCAAATACATGTGTTTGAACTGGGCATTTCATCAAACACCCTGTTCTCTTCCCTTTTCTTCATTGCATCTTCTTCAATAATCTAGTATCAGAGCTCGTTTGACAATGGCGAACAACAACAACTCACCAGTGATCCTCTCTCAGCTCTCTGTACTGGTGTTTACCGGCCAAGAGTATGGTAGGTGGAGTCTCCGCATGAAGACGGTGTTTAGATCCTTGGAGTTATGGGATCTAGTAGAGAGTGGCGTAGTTGAGATGAAGGAGAAAGCAGTGTAGAGGGAGAACAAGAAGCGAGACGCGAAGGCCATGTGTTTGATTCATCAGGCAGTGGACCGTCCTAATTTGGATCGCATTGCAGAGGGGAAGTCTGCACATGAGGCATGGGAGATTCTTCGGAAGCATTGTCAAGGTACGTCTAAGGTTTTGTCGATGAGAATCAATGTTTTAATAACCCGACCGGTTGTCGAACCGGTTAGGCAACCGATTTTGGTTGAACCGGCCGGTTCAACCGGACTTAATATTTTTTGAATAAATAAATATTTAAAAATTAAAAAAATAAAAATAAGTTAAAAATTATTTAAAAAATAACAAAATTACATATTGCAAACACCAACATCAACACCAACATCAACAATATCATTCAAACAACAACACCAACATTAACAATATCATTCAACAACAACACCAACATCAACAATATCATTCAAAAATGAGGAATGAAATAAAATGAATGTATATTTATACTACTACTACTACAACAACAACAACAATAACAAAAAAATACAAGCATACAACAACACCTAGCGTAGGAGAGATCATGGTCGTCGGCTAAACATGAAGATAAAGGAGGTAATAGGTTGTCGGCTTCATGACGGCCGGAGAGGAAGAGAAAGTCGGCCGTCGGCTTCACGGAAGAGAGATCGCGGGATGCACGGCTGATGGAGATGGTTCGGATAGAGAAGAGTTTTTTTTAGGTCATGTGAGTGTTCAGTTTAGTTCAAGACTTTAAGTGTTTTACACTTTAACTTTAATAATTTAATACTAATTAGTGTAAAACTATAAGTTAAGTAGTTAACCATGATGAATTAATGATAATATGATTAATATTTTGGCAGTTGGCAACTTGGCATCTTGTTATTTGGTTTTTGAATTTTGATTCCTTGCCTTTGCTTTGACTTTTTGGACCGGCTTTAATTGTTGGTATCTTGTTTTTTGGGACAATGAGACCATTAAATCATTTGGATTTGGTTTAATTAAATAATTTAAATCATCCGGTATGGTCCAACCGGTTAACCGATTCACCTGTTGAACCGGTTAAACCAGCCGGTCTGGTTATTTATTGTCTGGGGTGACTAACCGGACCGGTTTACCGGTCGGTTCCCAGTTAAACCGGTTGAACCGGCTAGTCTGGTCCAGTTTTTAAATCATTGGTGAGAATACAGGCTCTTCGACAAAGCTTGGAAACCCTGCAGATGGGTGATGATGAGGCCGTTCAGGATTACATATCTAGAGTTATCTCTATTATCAATCAAGTGAAGGCTCTCGGTCACAAACTGAAGGAGTCTGAAGTGGTGTCCAAAGTCCTTCGGAGCTTGGCACCAAAGTTCGATTGGGTAGCTGTGGCGATAGAAGAGTCAAAGGAAATAGCTACGCTCACTCTCGACGACCTCTGTGGGACTTTACAGGCTCATGAAGTGAGAGTTAATCACACGTATGTAAAGGCAGGCGAGAAGGCACTCCATGTGAAAGGTGAGTCCATAAGCTCCAGTCACAACATAGGTGGACGCTCAGGAAGCTCCTGGGGCGATGGCAGAGGCCGTGGGAGATCCTTCTTCCATGGGAGAGGAAGAGGTCGGAGTGGTCGTGGTAGAGGACCTGAAAACAAGAATCACATTCAGTGTTTTCAATGCAAAAGGTTTGGTCATGTGAAGGCCGAATGCAGAGCCAAGGAGTAGCAGCCAGAGAAAGGCACTAGCTTACTAGCTAAGGAGGAGGAGACTAAAAATATATTCATGGCAAATAGCTTCACTGAATCTCACTCAAACTCAGTGTGGCTAGTTGCTTCGGGGTGCTCGAATCATATGACATTGGACAACATATTGTTTAGCACCTTGGATGAGTCAATGCAAGTTAGTATTAGAATTGGAGACAATAAGGAGATGAAGGTGCATGGAATTGGGGCTGTGACTATGTACACACATGTAGGAGATCTGATGCGGGCCGTATTGAGGAGATGGTATGCGCGTTCATGCGGAAGTGGGACTCGAAGTAATAAGGGTATTTTCGTAATTCGTCGGGCGGTGGAGTTTTTGGGTTTCTTGGGCCTAGTTTGATGGGAAACGGGCCAACGGACACAAGTCACAGTTTGCTGCGCAAACTCGTGAGTCATGCATGATTTCGGCCAAATTCCATCGTTTAGGCCTCGAAAACTCTGATTTTGCTATTTTAGTAATAATTGATTTCGCTATTCCTTTGGCTAAAAATCTCTTATTTGTAAGCCGTTTATGGCGTTAGCGTTTATTTTGTTAACTCTTTTATTTCTTGTCGGTATTTGAAAATTTACCATTTTTGTTATATTTTCGAATTATCTCCGTTTTAGGATTATTTTCATATCTTTGATTTTTCTATTTAATGTAAGTCTATGGTTGAGAGTATGATCAGTTTTGTAATAGTTATTCTCTTGAGTAATAAAATTTACTTCGAGTCCCACTTCCGCATGAACGCGCATGCCATCTCCTCAATACGGCCCGCATCAGGGTTAGTGCGAGTCCATAGATTGTTAATCAAAAAGTGGTCCAACTTGACCCAAATTGGAATATCTTGATCATTGGTCCATGTATATCTACGCCGAAAAGAAGGAGGTTCAACCAAAGTAAGATCTTGCATCAGCTTAGAGGCGTTCACAATGTCATCCAAATGAGGGATACCATAGTGTTTTCAAGCTAGAGCACATCGCCTAGCAATGTGTCGGGATTTACAGTTGTGTTCTCTATCCATTTTCTATCCTTCTCTCGTAGATGGCATAGGTTGATCGAATGTGGTTGTTGTTGTCATTGTTAGCTTCTTGTAAGGTCTTTCAAGACCCGCATAAGAGGTCGACGTAGCTGTGAATATTATATCATCATTGTTGGCTTTATTTAGGGGTTTAACAAGTTGCGCGTAGCTAACAACCATTCAGACATCATGATTGCCAACGACAGCTGTGACCGCCAATTCTTGGATAATGGCATTGATGTTAACTTCACCCAGGGGTTTGGTGAGGTTTGCGCGAGTGATCAACGCACAAACGTAGCCAGTCCTTAGATGTTGGCATCATTGTTGACTTCGTCCAAGGGTTTAGCAAGGTCCTTATAGGTGGTTAGAATAGCCATCAACTAACCGTAGCCTATCCTTGGATATTACCATCTTTGTTAACTTCCTCTAAGGGTTCGGTGAGGTCCTTGCATGTGTGGTCAACATGCAACCATTAGCCGTTGTTGTTTATGGTTAGCCACAATAGCCATGCACCACCAATCCCAAGATATTACCATTGTTGTTGACTCCATCTAGGTGTTTGGCGAGGCCCGCGTACTATGTCAGCGTTGTGAGTAGTCATTCCAACTTGGTTATCGACCATAATGGTCATACACCGGCGCCCCATAGATTTTATCATCATCGTTGACTTGATCCATGGGGTTAGCGATGAGTGATGGAGGTCATCTAGGGCTAGCTGCCACATAAATAACCTTTCTTAGTACCCTATGCACATGAGATCCGGCTCCGTTGCTCGCGGATGGGATATTTTTACCTAGGCTCTATTTGGTTACATATAAGTAGCTATAAGTGGTTGTAGGGGTTGTTTGGTTACTCGTAAGTAGGTGTGATGTAATTTGATTTACAGGTAAAATGTCAACATTGGCTATTTGGTTTGCTATGAAAGAATATATCCAGTGAATGAAATTACATATTTGGGGTATTTTTCTGCATTTGGACTTACGACCAATTTGCTCGTAAGTCAAAATGCAGCATTGCAATTTGATTAAAGTTACCCCTATCTTCTTCTCTTCTCCCTCGGTCTAGATCCCATTTTTCTCTTCTTCATCCTCAACTTCCCACATCCGTTTATACCGCCGCTGATGAGCTCAACGAGGAGAGAAAATGGCCACCTTGGCCTGGTCACCCCTCAGTGTTCTTGCGATTGATTGGGTTCTGTCGTCTAGGGTTGCGAGTTTGGTTTTTTTTTTTTTTTGTTTCTACGGTTTCTATGGTGTCCGAGGACGTTGTGGGGAAGAGCACGGGGGAGTCGGTGGTGAACATGATCGTAAACCTTACTAAGGAGGCTCCTTAGTACGCGATCGAGAGCGTTCTCAGGCCGCTCATCGCTGGTGGTTTTTTTAGGCGGAGTGTGAGCCCTAGATCCTTGCATTTGTTTGATTAATATTTGTTTTATCAATTCTTTTGTTCAAATGGTTTAATAGTGTGAAATTATCGAGATTTATTATTGAAGTTGGTGTCGTGTTGCTAAGATGTTTGTTTTCGAGTGGTTATTGGTGTTGCTTTATTATTGAGATTTATTATTGTAAGATTGTTATTGTAATCAGGGATTGCTTCTGAAATCATGGATGGGTAATTAGTGATTTTATCAATTAACTGAAATTCATTTAAATAAATAAAACACATTAAACGTAAATAAATAAATAGATTTAAAATGAAATATTAAAAAAAAGTATAAAATATAAAAATTTTGAAAAGGTAATCTCACCACTTACTTTACATGGTGATTTTAACCCACAACTTACATCAACCTAAACACTTGAAAAGTAAATGCAGCATTTTCATTTATAGACAACCAAGCATCCATGATGTAAGTTAAAATACAATAATTTCAATTACATATAATTTGACTTACACTGTAATTTGAAATACGGGCAACCAAATAGCCCGTGTTTGACTTACACTGTAATGTAAATAGTTTTACACTGTAATTACATGTAATTTGAGTTACACTGTAATGCCAATAGTTTTACATAGCTATTTAATTTGATATAAAAGCTCCACTTATATATAAGTGAAATTGCATCTCATCCAGTTTTACTGCATTTCAACTTACAACAAATTTTGCTGAAGTTGAAATGCAGTAAAATAAGTGATTTCCACTCACCATCATGTTCATCTCATATTTAACTATAAAAATATTTAATAAATTAATTTTTAAAATTTTAATTATAAAAATATTTTTAAGTAATAATTTTTTAAAAAAGTAATATTTTATAATTTAAAATTTATATAATTAAATATTTTTATGACAAAAATATTTTTTAATTGAAAACATTTTATTATTCTTCAAAATTAATTGTAAAAATATTTTCAAGTAATAAAATTAAATAAATATTATATTTTTTATAATTTAATAAGTAATTCATTAAATTAATTAATTAATTTTATTTAAATTAATTTTTATGAAGATGATTAAATAATAATAATAGTAATAATAATAATAGATAATGGGGGTGATCTCACCTCTCCGGTTCTCTCCACTTATATGGTAATTATATCTTTAAATTTATATCAATCTAAATAAATAAAAAATAAATATAATATTTTCAGTTATAATAAACCAAACAGGAATGATGTAAGTTGAAATATAATATTTTCACTCACATTGTAATTTCATTTATTTGTCATTTCACATGCAAACAACCAAATAACTCTTAAATATGCTTTGGGTGGGATTTAAACGCATCACCTCTATCAAATGAATGAAATGCTTTAACCTTTAGTAATATGTATATATATACAACAATTTTAAATATATAGATTTATATACAAATAGAAATGGAGACTAGTGGATGAGTAGCACCATTTGACTAGAAGAAGTAGACGGGTGGGTGAACTAGTGGCTTCTCAGCTCTCAAGAGATCGACATCCAGTTAATTAATAGACTTGCAACCAGTGTCTTCTTCATCAGTTGTCACGTTTTGGCTTTCTCACCTGCCTAAATTTTTTGTTTCTTTTGACACGAGGGGATAAGCAACCCTCCTACAGTACCTGATTTTTGTCTAGCTGTGCGGCTTTTATTTTAAAAAATAGAGCTTGTGAGACTAGGTACTAGGTTTTCCTTATTAAAAAATACTATTATTTAAGTACGTGATAGATATACATATATCTATAAAGAAAAATTACTATTTAACTAGTAATCCAACATGATAAAGACATCTAACAACCCTTCCCTAAAAAAAAATAACGGTAACAATCCAATGTAAATTATGTAATAGTTTTTTTATACTTCAGTGGGTGCATCTCCTTCTCTCTTTATAAACCATAGCCAACCTTGATCAACTCATTCATCTTGACCAAGAAACCAAGTTCACTAGCACCACTACAAGCACACCTCCAACCTCCACAACAATGGCCACCAAGGTCGCCATCGTAGAAGAGAAAAAATCAGACGAAGGTCCCCAGATACCAATCATTGACATCAAAGGGCTCGATAGTAACGACGAGGCTGTGCGCAAGAGGTGCGTCAAGCAGATGCACGACGCCGCTGTGAACTGGGGAGTCATGCACATTGTTGGACATGGGATTCCGGCGAAGCTTGACAAGCTCCGTGAGGTTGGGACACAGTTCTTTGATTTGCTTGTCAAGGAGAAGGAGAAGTACGCAAAGGATCAGCCCTCTGGGATGATACAAGGGTGTGGTAGCAAGCTCGCTAACAGTGCTTCTGAGATGGTCTGTCACCTTATGTTTCCTGAGAATCAGACTGATTTGTCCATTTGGCCTCGTAAGCCTTCCAATTATGTGTACGTAATTGTTGATTTGTTATATATTCATCTTCCACAAGCACACGTACGTGCATGCATTGATGCTAAAAGTATTATTCACGTACGTGCATGTATATTTATCATTCATTAATTTATTTATTCTTATTCTTACAATATTCAACGTGGGGCTTGATCATGCATATATACAGTGATGTAACAAAAGAGTTTGGCCAAAATCTCCGGGTGATGGCGACAAAGATATTCACTCTCCTCTCCCTCGGTCTCGGTCTCCCGGCCGAGAAGCTGGAGACCGAAGCCGGCGGCATGGAGAACATCCTGTTCCAGATGAAAATAAACCACTACCCCAAGTGTCCCCAACCCAAACAGGCCCTCGGCGTTGAAGCCGACACAGACGTCAACTACCTCACCTTCATCTTACACAACAACGTCCCCGGCCTCCAGGTCTACTACCTCGGCAAGTGGGTCACGGCCAAGAACGTGCCGGACTCCATCATCGTCCGCATTGGTGATTCGCTCGAGATCCTCAGCAATGGCCTGTTCAAGAGCGTACTCCATCGTGGGCTTGTTAATAAGGAGAAGGTGAGGATCTCTTGGACTATCTCTGCTGAGCCACACAAGGACAAGGTGCTGCTGCGCCCGTTGCCGAAGCTTGTGACCAAGGCCTCCCCGCCCAAGTTCGGGCTCTGCACGTTTGCGCAGCTTGTGCGGAAGAAGGACTCGAAGATAAAGGATAAGGAATCACCTGCTCCTGCTGCTGCTGCTAAGTGATCCACTGGGTTGGGGTTCATATATAATAATTTAAGTGAGTTCAGAACATCAGAATAAACTATAACGTTTGGACAATTGGACAAATTGGCCAAACAGTTTCATTGAATAAATTAATCTTTGTGTTGATTTTGTTGAAGGACTAGCTCCAGCTAGTTTTATATGAATAAAATTATTAATGGATTGATCTTTAACAAGCTCCAGCTGGTTTTATATGAATAAGATTATTAATGGATTGATTATTTATTTATTTATTTATTTTTTAATGCGCCACTTGAGTAGCTGCATGATAAGTGGTTCCTGGTGGTGAACCAATACTTTTAATTTAAAAAATAAAAAATAAAAAATTAATCGAGCATGTAATTCTTTGAGGAATCTGTTGGGGGGACTTAATGCTTCACTTAAGACCCCTTTCGGAAGCACTAACACACCCGTAGATGTCCCAATAACCTGTCAAGGTTAGTCTCCAAAACACATGCAAAGATAGGACTATAATAGAGAAAGAAAGATAAACACACACAAACCACGACACAGTAATTACGTGGAGTTCGGCACTCTTGCCTACGTCTCCACGGGGGTCGGGAATTGAAATCCACTATGAAGAATATCTCTGATGGCTTGAACAACTCTCAAGCTCGTCTCAAGAAGAAAACAATAAGAAAATCCTGACTTATATATACCTCATATCCAACTCAATGAGAGATAATCTTATTAGCATATATTATATGCTAATATATCCTTATATACTAACATAATAATATATGCTAATATATCCTTATATACTACCTTATATACTAACATAATAATATATATGCTAATATATCTATATAACATAAGTCAACATGTGACTAACATGCACATGCCCACAAAGCCACTCATAGTTATTTCTTATCATTGTTTCTCTTCACAATTCTCCACCTCGTTTCTCATTTGATACCAAATGTGGAACGAATAAGGATTTCTTCATGCTGAGACCATCAAGATAGAACATCTTCACCAAACTCAAATAGTTGATTCCCAACCCCAAAATTCCCTTATTAGCATAAATCAAGATTGAGCAAGTTCAAACAATGTTGAAACTTGCTCCTTGGAACAACTTTGGTGAATATGTTTGCAGGATTGTCACTAGTGTGCACCTTCAGTAAGGAGATAGAGGCTTCCTCTATTACATCCCTCACAAAATAATACCGGACATCGATATGCTTGGTACGAACATGGTGCACCTGATTTCTAGCCAAATGAATTGCACTCTGACTGTCACACCCCAAGTCCACCGTGCCTTGCTCAATCCCCAAATCATCTAACAAACCCCATAACCACAAAGCTTCTTTTAACCTTGCTGATGTCGTCCTCCATCTTCACTCTGACCCCCTTTGCGAAAGAAGAGTACCATGATACAAGAATGCGATCAATTTTCACAATGAGACCATGAGAAGTCATGTAATTGGCATTAAAAATACAATCATTCCTAGCAAGCCAAATATTCCAAATTAAAGCTTTCACAACAAGATCTCCAAAAGTTCTTCTATCATGGTGTAAACACATCCGCCACCGACCCCAAAGGTCATCAATGGAAGATGGGACACCGGGTAGCCTAAGAATTGTCACAAAGTACTCCCAAGCATGGAGTGCAAAAGGGCAGTGGATGAACAAGTGGTCAATCGACTCAGTATTAGCATGACACATGACACATGTGTCAGTCGGCAGTTTGTTACACCTCCTTCTCGCTAGATTTTCCAAGGTCAGAATCTTGTTTTTCGACACTAACCAGTTGAAGAGATTGATTTTTTTTTACAGCCCCCACACCAAAAGAACCTAGAGATTGGGCAACCGAGCCCCCCGTCAATTAAGAAGTTGTAGAAGGACTTCACCGTGAACAACCCATTCCCGTTCCATCGCCATCGTATCTTATCCAATAACCTATAATCCGCATTCCACACCCGCGCACGAGTCTGGTTGATCAACGCAATATCAGTAAACGGTTGCTCATTTAACAGTTGGCGGAGCTCAAAAATCGTGCCATTAGGGCAAAGGCTGGCCCTAAACTCCTCAGGCCATAAATTCATTGGAGTGCATCCCTCAAGCCAACCATCTTTCCAAAAAAGAGTATCCATGCCAGTGACCACCTCGATAGAAAAACAGTTCCTAAGAGCCGACAAGCAGGACAAGACTCCTTTCCAAAAGAAGGAAATCCTACCTGTCTGATTAGGCCACAACTTAGACCTGGGGGAGCCATAGTTGAACTGAATGACCCTGGCACCACCCCACTCAGGATCCAGCATGTATTTCCAATACCATTTTCCCAATAATGCCTGGTTGAAAACATATAAGTCCAGGATACCCCAGCCCCCTTGGTCTCGAGGTCGACAAAGATTATTCCATCTGACCAGGCGGCAACCCGGATGGTCAATATCAGGACCGGACCAAAGAAAGTCCCTTCTAATGCGGTCAATGGCTTTGATGACCCAGCCCGGTAGGCGAAAAATGGACATCTAATATGTTGGAACAGTTGACAGCACAGAGTTCACCAACGTAAGTCGACCGCCGAGAGAGATATGTTGCAATTTCCAGGACGCCAGTCTACGTCGCACCTTCTGAATAATTCCTTCCCAGTCTTGCCTACGTGGTCTTCTTCCAGAAATTGGAATACCAAGATAGGTGACCGACAGCAGCCCACGCTTGCAATGAAGAGTTTTCGCTGCTGTCCAATCAGGACAACGAGCAGAAGGAGATGTTTTTTTGCTTTTAATAAACGTGGTCATGTCACAACCTACACCCAATTTTTAGTCTTTTTTTTTATTGTTTTTGAAATATTTTTTAATTTTTTCTCCGCCCTCTAATCCTTTGAGATTTCTTTCAATTTGAAGTTTAACGAACAAACACAGACCATGTCCACGTTCATGCAAAAGGGATGGATTTACATGGTGGCCGGTGGGGTAACTCTAACACCCTCCACTAAAATTTGAAATATCGATCATGCTTGTTAATATTATATATGTAGTTAGGATTATTATTATTATTATTATTATTATTATTATTATTGTTATTATTTACCTCTACTAAAATTGATGTGATAAACTTTGCCTCCGACTAAATAAAAAAAAAAAAAATCTAAATCCTTATTGCAACCTTAATTTTAAAAAATTGTTATTGGAGAAGAAAATCCAAAAAAATTTCTTCTTTCAAAACCATTTTATATTTATTTATATTTCATCACAAATCTGAGCGGCCCCTTTTTTTTTAACTTCCCAAAAATTTTGTTTTTATGTCAAAAATATGAGATGTTTCCTTATTTTTAACTTTAATTTTATTATTTTATGAATATTTTGAATGTTTTGTTGATGGATATTTTTTTTAAAATAAAAAATAGTTAGCTGGCTGTGTTTATTTATTGTTTTGTATTTTAAATATGAAGTATATCTTATGATAACTCCCAATTTCAATTTTACTATTTGTCCTTATTATTTTAAATTTAATTTAAACAATTAAACCCTCCAAATAAGAACGAGAAGCGTGTGTAATTTTAGATGATGAGCTTAATTTTATAACCCTTTATGGATCCACTCTTTTAACACTATTCAAATGTATCAGTAGTGTTTTATTGTAAATATCAGACAGAAGTTTCTAAAAATATTTGTTTTTTTACTTGTATACCACCGTAAAATCATGAATTTACTTAAATATTTTCATAAAAAATGATATTTGCTTGTATACCTCTACAAATCAATTATATTTGCTTATATGCGTCTGCGGTTAAGTTGATTTTAATAGTGTTAAATCAATGGATGAAATAAAGGTAAATTACCAAAATGGATTTGCTTACATATCTCTCTAATTTTTTTTTAATTTTATAGATATTACTCATTTCATTCAACAAATGAGGTTTGTTAATATACCCATTAAATTTTTTTTATTATATTTTATAGACTTTAAATTATAGATAACCAATGTAATTTTTTTATATACGCTTTAATTATTTTTAAAAATCATTAAAAATCATGATTTTTTTTTTGAGTAAATTCATATTTTTAAGGTTTTTACAAATATTTTTAAAATATTTTACATTATCACATGCTCTTTACAAACACAACCTAAAAATAGGTAAAAATTACGACATATAAATCTGATTTGTACAGTAGTCGTTGGTGTTTGGCCCGCCAACGATGAACACAATTGGGGGGTTCTCCGAGTAAGCTCCGGCGACAACGTTGATCATGTTGAGACCTTTGACGGTGAAGGTAACGGCACATGCACATATGTCATGGCGTCGAGCGTAGTTGGTATTGAGATGATCCAGTAGGGTTAGGTTGAAACCTTCGAGAACGGCGTAGACGTCTTTGACGCCAATTTTTAAGAGCTGGCAAGTAAGATGGCATGGCTTGAAGGGATTTGTGAGAAGGGAATCTTAAAAGATGGCGGCTAAGTGGTTCCTAAATGGTTTAGGTTGGATGATTTTAAGGGTAATTGGGTAATTTTATTAAGTTGGATTAAGTGAAAACTATAATTAATTCAATAAACCCTAACGGTGATTAACAATAACTAATGGCGGCTAACGGTAGCTAACGGCAGGGATACATAAATAAAAAAGTTAGTTTTATGGGGTATGCAAGCAAATAGTATTTTGTATAGGAGTATTTAAGCAATTTCATGGTTTTGCAAGGGTATGCAAGTAATTTTTTTTATTTTTATATTTTGACTCAACACTAAAATAATAAATTACAGATTAAGTAAATTATAATTCAAAAATAATAAATCTAACATTAACCACTATAAGTTCAAAGAGTAATAGGTAAATATTATATGTAATTAATTAATATATCATGTCTTCTAATTACCGTAAAATTATTAATTCTTTCATCGATATCTTAGATATTTATTTGAAAATGACTCGGAATTGATGGAGATTCTCATTATGTATGACAAAAGCCTTGTTAGAGAAAAAGGATATATGATCAAATCATTCCTCAAAAGTCTTTCTGATAAGTAGATGTTATTGTTAAATGTTTATCATTTAAAGTTTATGATTGACCTATTACAATTTGTTATAGTTTAGTAGAAGTTTATAAAAGTATATTTACAATATATTTGATTCAAGTAACCGTTTATTGTTCTCATACAATACTTTATTGTTATTGATCAGTAACAGTTTATTGCTTTTTATTTAAAATTATATTTTTATACATTGAAAATAGTTCCTTCTAGCATAGTCATTTGATAATATGAGAACTGTTATTGTATAATATTGAATACGTATGTTATTAAAGAGAAGCATGAACATACCGCTAGCAACCATTCTTGGTTGCTATGAACGTTGGTTATATGATAAAGGCAACTCCAATGGTAGTTATGTTATGGTAAATTGTACGTAGTGAAAGAACAATCACTGTTGTACACTAATAAAAAACTGTCATACAAATCTAATAAACCGTGATAAATGAATAATTATAAATTATGTCCATGATATATATATACCACACAATAATATGGTAAATTTAGGTAGTTAGACATTCTAATACATGTAAATAATAAATGGTTATAATATGTAAATTACAATGCCAATTGGTTCCTTAAGATGCATCTCACTTCAAAACTTTTCTTCTTATAATCATGCCATTTTGTTGAAAACTTGGTGTATAAATAATACTCCCCCTCTCTCTTGTTTTTTTAATTGTCTATTTTAACTAATTTACATGGATTAAAAAAATAGGTTAAATTTAATTAGAAATCTGAAGTTTATAAAAAATTATATTAATTTTTTAAACTTATTCTTATTTAAAATATGATTTAATAAAAATATGTAATTAAATATGTTTATCGCAAATTATAGAAATACATTAAATTTAAAAAATAAATTTGAAAAAATAATATTTAATATTTTATGAATTTTCTAAATCAACAAGTAAAAAACAATTAAAAACATTTTTTAATATACAATAAGTAAAAATAAAGGAGTAATAAAATTTGTGAATGCTATAAAAAACCTAGAAATCCAATGCAACATATCATCCATGTTAAGAGTAGTCTAACATATGTTGATACATCCATCTTTACCTTAACTTTAAACCCCACACACTAGACTCTAAACCATAATCCATAAATGAACAACTCTGGGTTGTTTGGATTGACTTTTAAAAAAAATGTTTTTTTTTTTAATTTTGTAGAAGCACTTTTGGAAAAAGTACTTTTTAGAATAAGTTAAGTGCTTATGCATATTTTTTTTGTTTGGATGTATTAGTTTCAGAAGTACTTCTGTAGTTGTGAAAATGTTTGGATGTTTAGTTGAAAAGTACTTTTACAGCAACAAATTACTAAAATGCCCTTTTACTGGATTGACTGAGGGCAATTTAGTAAATGCACTCAACCAAATAGATTATCAAAAACAAATTTTATTTTCATAGTTTGGTCTTTGCAACTTATAAAATAAAGTTGTATTTTGAGTTTATTTTACACTGAACTTATTCAAAAAGCCATCCAAACATAATAACAAACCTCATAAGCACATAACTTATAAAATAAGTGCTTTTGGATCAGCAATAAGCTGATCCAAACAACACCTATATGTATACCATCAGATACTTTATTAAGCATACTTTTATTGTAAACTTGGTCAATATAAAACTTTAATGTTGATTGGATTTCAAATTGTTTTTTTTTTAACAAATGGTGACAACACTTTTTTTTATTATTATTCAAATTGTTATTCATGCAACATTTTTTTATAAAATAAATAAACTATATATATTAATACAGAAGAGAAGTTACATTAGAGACATTTCAACATAGAGAAAAAAAAAAACAAAATATCAACCCACTGTGGATGAAACATAAGAGCTCAAAACAATAAAGTACAGTAACATACTCAAAAGTCAATAAAATGAAGTCTTATCTCATATTATTCCTAACCAAATCTATGATGAGAATATTAGCCGATGTTTGTAATAATAGCTAGCTAGCTCTCCTAGATCATTTCATTTAAAAAAAAACAATCAAAAATATGCATATATAGACGTGAAAGATAACTACAAACTTAATAAACACCAATGCCATCCCTTTGCGTAGGTAGGCTTTGAGTTTGATTTCGGTTGATGACATCTTATTTATAGATGCACACACAACACAAGCGTGTATATATAATATATATAATACTATATACAGAATACCATTTTTTTTATATTTTAATATGGTC
The DNA here is from genome assembly GCF_009730915.1 of Dioscorea cayenensis subsp. rotundata. Classification (NCBI taxonomy): domain Eukaryota; kingdom Viridiplantae; phylum Streptophyta; class Magnoliopsida; order Dioscoreales; family Dioscoreaceae; genus Dioscorea; species Dioscorea cayenensis. The sequence goes on along the minus strand of NC_052474.1, from coordinate 3,475,809 downwards.
ATTACGGATGTAACTCAACTCGGATGATCGGATCCAGCAAGTGGGACCCGAACCCGCGAAGCTAGGCAGGCGGGTGTGGGTCCCAAAAAGTCCGAGTCCGTCGTAGAGTAGGGCCCATATGAAACCTAATACAGTGAGAACCGACGGAGAATAAAGAATGTCCCCGGTTTAACGCAAAGTTCCATCGCCGTTCTTTGGGGGCATTTCATCATTCACTTCCCACCATTAATGGATCTCTTCATCGCTGTTCCCCTCCTTCCCACCACTCCACTTCTTTCCCCTCGGTTCTAGGCGCCCACTGAGGGACGGATTGATCCATCCTTTCTCGCATTGTTTCCGTTCCTCCACCTTTTGTGGCTTCGATTTAGCTTCAATGGCGTCTTCGGGCAATTTCTTGCTTGTTTTCGCTCTGGCGACGTTGATTTTTGTGGTGGCTGCTTGGGATGTTGGGACCCGGATTACGCTTGGTGAGTTCGGGGTTATTGTTTGCTGGTTATTGTCTAGTGTTGTATGTTTGCATCTGAAATTGATCTGTTTTGTGGTTTGTGTGAATTAATTTTTGTGCTTGAGTTGATTATTTGTGGTTTTTGATACTTTGATGCTTTGTTGATGTGCTGTGGTGGTTTCTTATTGTTGTTCTTGTTTTGTTGCAAAGGGTTTTCCTTTAGGCTCTTGATTTTGTGTTGCTTCGTTGTTTGAGAAACGTTGATTACAGGCGGGGGTTTTGAATATCTGGCTGTTCATTTTGATTGGAAGTTAAAATAAATTATGAGGGCCATGCGCTGTGTATTTCATCTTAGGTTTTGATAGTATCGTCCAACGTCCTGTTGAGCAAACATAGCACGTTAAAAAATACAATTTTGTAATTAATTACTGTTTGATTAGTAACGTATCTGAGTGAATAGAGTGAGTTTGAGGCAGTGGAATCATTGACGACAATAACAAGCTTTAATACCAATATTTCTTTCTTGAATTTATGGATTCTGGACTTCTTTTACCTCTTTAGAGTCAGTCACATCGACTGATACTTTTTTTTTTTCCTTTTCATCCGTATTCACGATTACTATCATCACTTCCATTGATATTGTTTACTGTCAGTTTCAACAACGTGAGGGTATTATGTTTAGAATTAGTGTTCCTCTCGGGTTGGGGTGATGGTGAATGAACTTGATTCAAGTGACCATTCTTAAGTGTTGGTAAATATGCTGGATGGCGACAGACCTCGATGGTCAAGACAAAGCAATCTTTTGGTCTTTGATTTTATTGTAAAAATGGAGATGCAGCCATGAATCAGCATATAGTGTTTCTAAGATGTCGTGCCAGGCATATAAAAAACTATTTTTAATGCTTGAGCCAGTTGTCGAATATAGTGATGCTTGTTAGGAAACTCATCTTGGAAGTCAGGTTTGTCAATGAACTTTATCAACGCAAGGAGCAAACTAGACTTTTCTTTGGTGATGAAATTTTTATTTTTCATGTCCCTGCATCTATTGGAATATGTAAGTTCTTGCATTTCTCTTTCCGAACTGATAATGTGGACTGATTATTACTGATTAGTCTTCCATAGAAGATATTGGCATGTCTTAGTTTTTTTCTTTTCACTAACAACCTCACAGCGGAATTATAAGTCTTTCTTTCTGCCAATTTAATATCATTGAGCTGTGGCCATTACTTATCTTATTCTTTTTGTTTACATGCTTCAACTGCATCTTATGCACAGAAGTCAAGTTGCAATGGCTTTCATTTAGGATTCAATTGGGTAAAAAAAATCTTTTTGGAAGAATGAAACCTGCCTGCATGGATTTATATATAAATCTATAAATTTTTGGCTGACTCTTGCTGCAATGTTTTCGCCCACAATGACCTTTCATAAGAAAGGCTGCCCATTGCAAATTCATATCCATTGATTTTCTTTGCATGGAGTAGCTGATTGACTTAATTTTTGTGGGATATCTTTGTTTGCAGACCAGCATGGCATTCGAAACTCCTCAATCAAAGCAGTAATGTTGCTTTGTCAATATTCCTCTTATTCCACTTTTTGCTTCTACTGCTTTAATATGCTTAGGTATATAATATGTATTTCTTTTGACACAGTTGATTGCCACAGCTTCTGCAAGCGGGTATGACAAAGGTGCATCGACTCGTTGAGTTTGTTAAGAAAACTATTCATCTTCACAGATGACAAATGAACTAGACGGTGCTGATCAGCCCAACTAATTCCTCTTCAGATGTAATCTCATTTTGAGTTTCCAAGTTAGAATAGTTATTTTCTTTCAAATAATTTGTGATCATGATCATTACTGATCTTTTTGCATGTAGAAGAGTAGAGAAGCTGGTTTGAGTATTGAAAAGATTTGTTACGACAAGTGTGAAAACATTGCTTCTATCAGTGTGCAGACAACGGAAGGTGAATTGCATGATATTACTGTCTTATTATTTTGCATTTTGTGTTATTTAGTTTATTTTAATATAAATATTCTAATGCAGAATCAGTTCAACTCCTTGGCACTTCAGCAAAACCCACTCGAAGAGTAACCTTTTTGAGCTTTTGGTCTTCATTTTTCCTTTTCAAAATCTCATGTTCAGAAAGAAAACTGTCTTCACTATAATGATTTCCAACCCCACCTGACCATTTCAAACATAAAAATAAGGATTGATGGTTTGCTGGAGAATTAATTCTTTTTCCTTGAATTACCTTTATTTTTACTATTACAATTTATCATCTGAGTTTTGGTTGTTTTTCCTATTTTAAATATCAGAGATTGGAAGAGGTGAAAAGGGAGAAGAGGGATAAGAGAGCAGTCAATCCTGGACAACAAGATGATGAAGTAATAATTTAAGCTCTGAAAATGCTGCTGTTGAGCGACTCAAAAGCAGTGGATTCTCTGCGTGGGGAAAAAATATAGCATATGGAGGCGGGAATTTGACAGCCAGCTCTGATTCAACTATACGATTGATTAGAGACCAAATGATCATGGCTAGGGTGTACTCATCTATTGCCAAGTCCAAGAATAAGCTTGGCCTTTACCTAGAATTACTGAGACAGCTTAAGGAAAGCCAGCGTGCACTGGGAGATGCCAGTACTGATTCTGAAATTCGTCATCAGGTAAGTCTTTGGTTTTTAGACTTATTGTAAGTTGTGTAGAGTACCTTATTCCCTCCTGGTTTTCAGTGTCTCACAGAGAATTAAAAGAGATGGGCCAATTTTAATGAAAAGCAAGAGACCAATTGTTTGAGTGCAAGCAGTAACCCCGGATCTTACGCTCTATGCTTCAATCTGCTGATGAACAGGTCAGGGGCTGAAGAAACAGAGCACATTCTAAGCCAGTTGGTTGAAAAACAATCCCAATGGAATCATTGCTTTATCCTGTCTGGGCTACACTAGATTACTACCACGAGAAAAGGAAATTTCTAAGTGAGAATTTGGAAAATCCCAATCTATATCATTGCTCCTGCTTCTCTCGATCATAACCCATTGGCTGCATCTGTGGTTATCAACTCTACCATCATGAATGCCAAGGTGAATAGACATTCTATTAACACTGATTTCTGTTGACATCCATTTTTCATATCTTATAGTTCAGCGCACACTGTTTTAATGGATTTCAGGACCCACAGAAAGTACGTCTTTCATTTGGTTACTGATAAATTGAACTTTTGAGACAATGAATGTGTGGTTTCTTCTGAATCCTCCTGGTGAGGCAACCATTCACGTGGAAAATGTGGATGACTTTAAATGGCTGACAATTCTTCATATTGTCCAGTTCTTCGACAGCAGAGTCTTCTGCCATGAAAGAGTACTATTTTTCGGGCCAATCATCCTACCACGATCTCTGCAGGTTCTTCCAATTTAAAATATCGAAACCCCAAATACCTCTCAATGCTGAACCATTTAAGGTTTTATCTGCCAGAGGTTTATCCTAAGTTGGATAAAATCTTGTTTCTGGATGATGATATTGTTGTTCAGAAGGATTTGACAGGATTGTGGTCAGTGGATCTTAAGGGAAATGTAAATGGTGCTGTGGAGACCTGTGGTGAAAGTTTTCACCGTTTTGACAAATATCTCAATTTCCTGAACCCTCATATTTCTCAAAATTTTTGATCCCAACATGCCTGATGGATGGGCTTATGGAATGAATCTTTTGATCTCAAAGTGTGGAAGAAGAAGGATATTACTGGAATTTACACTGGTGGCAGACACTGCAGTTAGTTTCCAACTTTCCATTGCCGTCTTTTCTTTTCATATATCTGCTGGGTGTATTCTTTTGTTTTGCATCAAATTCTTCATCTTATTATTTTGTTTGTAAGACTGATTATTCTGCAAATCCAATAATCGAGTGTTTCCCACTTATTGGCACTGTAAGTAGTGTAATTTTATAATATGTTTACAAATTTTCCTGCTCATGCTCAGATATTCATAAGCAGGAACTCTTCCATGGAACTTCTGTCTACCTTGCAATTCTAGGTTTCTTATCACAATTTTATGGGTTTCATTTCCTCAGCTGGTGATTTATGTTTCCAATTTGTGACTTGTAGTCATAGATTACTCTTGCTGAGTTTGGTGCGTTATGCATAATATTATGAGTGAAGTGTTATTGTTAGCTTTGCTATCTCTCTTCTCTGTTTGAAGGATTTACTGTCTTTCTGACCATGATTTGCCATTATGACATGTGTGATGTTAAATAACTAGAAAATAAAGCTCATCGATTAGCAGTGCCAGAAAATGGTGCCTATTCCCAGATTCCCATTAGAAGTCTTTCTCTTAGTTTTTTCACTGTAAATTTTATACACATATTCTCTATCTTGTTTGCATTTCTCTGTCGCTCTGTTTCTCTTCATGTATTAATTTTCTGCTCCTACTAGTATCCTAGATTTTGTTATCATTTCTTTTATCATTGTTGTAAACAAATGATGGTGTATGTTGCTTCTATTTTCTTGAATGTAGCAAAGGGAAGGAGAGTTAGATTAATGCATTTTCTATCAAACTTGTATGACATTAACATGATTTTGCGTATATTTGTGCTCTGCTTGCTTAGGTTTTTCAAATTTTGATGTAAATGCCTTCTAGCAATTATGCCAATCATGCCATTGTTGAACCATCCTTACTATCCTCAATGATCAGATTCCTGACTCTCTAACGCTAAGAACTTTTTTATTTATCATTTGTTTTTTCACACTTGTTTTCTTACATTATGTTACCTGTATCAACACTTAATTATAGAGTTCATCATATGTTTATACTCCCTAATTTATTTCCATCATCATTGACTTGTTCTCATTTTGTTTACAGAATGCAAAGCAATACGTAAC